>NC_012875.2:33771329-33955022 GCF_000003195.3 Sorghum bicolor
TTTTATATTTGCATGATTTTGTAAGAAATGTTTAGTATTTTGTTAATGCAAAAATATATTGTTCCAATAAATTTACAAAAACTATATCCAATGAACTGGAAATTTATTTTCACATCATATTGACGTAAAACTTTTTATTTTTGTTATTTATTACTAGGAATGCTAGTTGGGTATAATTTTCATCAAATAAAAAATCATATAAAAATATATATCTTGATGAACACACCCTTTGACCGAACCCTAGATTATCCCAAATGGAAAAGTCATGAATACAAAGTCTGCTACACTCATCAAGTTCTACATTTTGTCTAATGGTCAACTTTTCATTTGGAAAAGTTTGAACCACTGAATTTTGAATTTTCATAGAACTCATAGCCACGCAGCGGTTTCGGAACCCTAGATGGTCTCGAATGGAAAAGTCATGAATACCAATATTGTTCCACTCATCAAAATCTACATTTCATATATAGACCATTTTTGCATTTGACAAAGTTTTGGGAAGGTGTAGTTGAAAATCCACAATTGACACATATAGTTTCATATAGTTTGTGTGAGATTCAAGAATTGGTGGGTATTGTTAACTTAGACTTTCTCAAATGGAAAAGTTGTGTATATAAAAAGTTTAGATCTTGAAGATATCTAACAACTTGGTATTCAAAATATTTTCATTTGAAGTAATTTAGTTTGTCATTTGACCAAGTTTGACCAAGTTTGACCAAAACCCGTCTTGGATTTTATAGAAATGTAACTAGGATTGGCTCAAAATTATCCAAATGGAAAAATGGACAATATATAAAATATATATCTTGATGATCTCTAACAACTTTGTATTCAAACTTTTTTCATTTCAAGTCATCAAATGGGCTATTTGACCAAGTTTGACCAAAGTCAAAGCATTGGTTTTTACAAACACACCCTTTGACCGAACCCTAGATTGTCCCAAATGGAAAAGTCATGAATACAAAGTTTGCTACACTCATCAAGTTCTACATTTTGTCTAATGGTCAACTTTTCATTTGGAAAAGTTTGGACCACTGAATTTTGAATTTTCATAGAACTCATAGCCACGCAGCGGTTTCGGAACCCTAGATGGTCTCGAATGGAAAAGTCATGAATACAAAGTTTGTTACACACATCAAAATTCACAATTCTCAAATATAGTTTCATACAAAGTCAAGCCGACACAACAGTGAACTTCTTCTTGACGTATGACCCTTGGTTATGATCCTGCCGTAACCATGGAGTATCCTCATTGTTTAACAGAATGCTTGGGTCTTTGTTGACTATGAAGGGCGGAATTCGATCATCCCTTTCGTAATCGCCTGACATGTCTGACTTGTCCTCAATTCCGACAATGTTTCTTTTCCCAGAAAGGACAATGTGGCGCTTTGGCTCATTGATGATTGAGTGGTCATCATTTTTTCCTCTCTTTGGTTTTGTAGACATATCTTTGACATAGAACACCTGACTCACGTCTGCAACAAGGACGAATGGTTCGTCTTTGAACCCACTATTGTTAAGGTCCACGGTTGTCATCCCATACTCCTTGTCGACTGTTACCCCACCTCCGGTCATCTTCACCCATTGGCACCGGAACAAAGGAACTTTAAAATTAGCTGCATAGACTAGTTCCCATATGTCTTCTATGCGTCCATAATATGTTTGTCTGTTCCCATTTGGATCCGTGGCATCCACGCGTACACCACTATTTTGGTTGGTGCTCCTTTTATCTTGGCCAACTGTGTAAAATGTGTTACCATTTATCTCGTACCCTTTGTATGTGAGGACATGCCATGATGGTTGCCTGGCCAACAAATAAAGCTGCTCATCAATGTTTTTATCACCTTGACATTTTTTGCGCAACCAATCGCCAAAAGTTTCCGTGTGCTGACGCATTATCCAAGCTTCATTCTTCCCGGGCCACTGGGACCGTAGGAAATCTTTGTGTACCTCAACATATGGTTCCACCAATGAGGAGTTCTGGAGAATTGTGTAGTGTGCTTTATTGAAGTAATCATTTCCCGTACCAATATATGTTTTCTTCCCAAGTGTTCCCTTTCCGCTGAGTCTGCCCTCGTGTCGAGATTCAGGAATGCCAATTGGGTCAAGGTCTGGAATAAAGTCAACACAGAACTCTATGACCTCCTCTGTTCCGTAGCCCTTGGCAATGCTTCCTTCTGGCCGGGAACGACTATGGACATATTTCTTTAGGACACCCATGAATCTCTCGAAGGGGAACATGTTGTGTAGGAACACAGGACCGAGAATACGAATCTCTTTGACCAGATGAACTAGGAGGTGTGTCATGATATCGAAGAAGGATGGAGGGAACACCAACTCAAAGCTGACGAGACATTGAACGACATCATTCTACAGAGTAGCTAGTTGCTCTGGATTGATTGCCTTCTGAGAAATTGCATTGAGGAATGCACATAGCTTTACGGTGGCTAGACGTACGTGTGGAGGTAGAATTCCTCTTAAAACGACCGGCAGCAATTGCGTCATTAGAACGTAACAGTCATGGGACTTCAAGTTCAGGAATTTCTTCTCTGGCACATTAATTATTCCCTTGATATTGGAGGAGAATCCAGATGGGACCTTGATGCTGCTAAGACATTCAAACATGCTTTCCTTCTCTTCTTTGCTCAGATTGTAGCTAGCAGGGCTTAAGTAATGACGTCCATCATCTGTCTTTTCTGGATGCAGGTTGTCTCGTTCTTTCATGCGCTGCAAGTCTTGTCGTGCTTCAAGTGAATCCTTAGACTTCCCGTAGACACCCATGAATCCGAGCAAGTTCACACAAAGATTCTTTGTCAGGTGCATCACGTCGATCGCGTTGCGGACCTCTAGGACATTCCAGTAAGGTAGCTCCCAAAATATGGATTTCTTCTTCCACATGGGTACGTGTCCCTTAGCATCCTTGGGAATAGGTTCGCTGCCTCGTCCCTTTCCAAATACTACTTTTATATCCTTGACCATTTCGAGTACATCATCCCCGGTTCGATTGAGAGGTTTGGTCCGGTGGTCTGCCTTGCCTTTAAAATGCTTGCCTTTCTTTCGTACTGGGTGGTTCACAGGAAGAAACCGACGGTGGCCAAGGTACACGACCTTTCGACATTTTTTCAAAAATACATAGTCAAGGTCTTCATAACAATGTGTGCATGCATTATATCCCTTGTTTGACTGGCCTGAAAGATTACTCAGAGCTGGCCAATCATTGATTGTTACAAACAGCAATGCTCGCAGGTCAAAGTGCTCTTGTTTGTACTCATCCCACACGCGAACTCCTGGTTTGCTCCATAAAAGTTGAAGTTCCTCAACTAATGGCCTAAGGTAGAAATCTATGTCATTGCCAGGTTGCTTCGGTCCTTGGATAAGCACCGGCATCATAATAAACTTCCGCTTCATGCATAGCCATGGAGGAAGGTTGTAGATACATAGAGTAACTGGCCAAGTGCTGTGACTACTGCTCTGCTCACCGAAAGGATTCATACCATCTGTACTTAAGGCGAACCGCAAGTTTCTAGCATCATTTGCAAAATCTGAGAATTCTCTGTCTATCGCTCTCCACTGGGATCCATCGGCAGGGTGTCTCAGCATATTGTCTATCTTACGGTCTTCTTTATGCCACCGCAACAACTTTGCATTGTCCTTATTTCTGAACAGACGTTTTAATCGTGGTATTATAGGAGCATACCACATAACCTTGGCTGGAATTTTCTTCCTATGACGTTCTTCACCCTCAACATCGCCAGGATCATCTCGTCTAATCTTATACCGTGATGCCTTACATACTGGACATGCATCCAAATTCTCGTATTCCTCCCCACGGTAGAGGATGCAGTCATTAGGACATGCGTGTATCTTCTGGATTTCTAATCCCAAAGGGCAGACAACCTGTTTTGCTTCATACGTAGTGGTGGGCAATTCGTTGCCTTTCGGAAGCATCTTTTTTATGATCTTCAATAACTGCCCAAATGCCTTGTCAGATGTACCATTCTTTGCCTTCCATTGCAGCAGTTCTAGTGTGGTACCCAGCTTTTTTTGCCCCTCTTCAGCGGTGGGATATAGCGATTTCCTGTGGTCCTCTAGCATGCGCTCGAACTTGGCTTTCTCTTTATCACTATCACATTCTCTTTGTGCATCACGGATGGCATCACCAAAAGCATCATCGCCCCGATCATCTTCTGCCGTCACCTCTTCTTCATTATCTCCCCCCATTGCAACATCATTGAAGCCACCGTACTGAGCAATAATATTGGCATGGTCCAATTCTTCTTCTTCTTCTTCACCTTCATCCATTATAATCCCGCTTTCTCCATGTTTGGTCCAACAAATATAGTTTGGTACGAAACCAGACTTTAATAAGTGTGAATGAAGAGTTCTTGAGTTAGAATATTCCGTCAAATTCTTGCACACGGCACATGGACAGCACATGAAACCGTCCCTCTTATTTGACTCGGCCACACTTAAGAAATAGTGCACGCCATTAATGAACTCTTTGGAGCGCCGATCGGCATTATACATCCAATTACGTGTTACCATCTGCATTAAAGATAACATATATATTATGAAAACCATGCACACATATAGTTTCTCATCTTATTGCACAACATGTCTAAGATACATAGTTGATTAATTTAGGAAAGCTTGGCTACAACAAATACAATCGCAACTAGCATTAAAAAAAACAAAACTAAAATGCACTTAAGCAACATAATTAGTTCGCGTCCGATCCCAACTATAATAGATAGATCATTCGCTTGATCAACATCATTGAACTTCTTTCGTCGGCTCACTGCCTCACCACCTTCAGCCTCAACCACCTATGCAAAAGATTTCTTAATGTGTTCAATGTATTCTTCCTCCCAGTACCAACCTGTACATCCGCCGGTACCGTCCCACTGAAATTAAAAGAGAGAATCAAAAGTTTAATTAATATCATTTAAAAAAATATGCACATATATAAGCAAATGTCTGGAAATAACTCACATTACGATCTGGACACTTGTAGAATATACGACCCTTGTTTACTCCCTCTTTCGACACTTTGTACTCCATCAAAATCTTCTGCCCACACTTGCCACAAGTAATGAGAGGGAGTTCCGGACGGTATCGCTTTTGAACCCGTTGAGAGACTGAAGACCCGGTCACGGTTGCCATCTACTATCCATACTCAATTTTAAAACAATTATAAATTCCACATTTACTAGTAAACATGTATGATACAATGGACATTATATGTAGTAATAAAAATAAATCAAGTGATATTAACAAACCAATTAATTTGAACTATCCTACTTTCTATGATCATAAAAATATACTATAATTCATTCTTGCAAAATATATTAAAACTAGGTCAACCATGAAATATGATATATATATATGGATACTAATTCATGTGAATGATTCAAAATAACAAAGTGGATTTGAGCTAAAAAATGATGGGAACATCACAAGCCAAAAACAACATGAAAAAGACAAGAAAGGCTGAAGTTAGTCACCTCTAAGCGCGAAGAGACGATGACGGAGTCGAAGAAGATCAACGATGGGCGTTGGAGATGAAGAACAAATGAAGAACAAGCAAGAAGAAGCTCCAAGAACAACAATGGTGCTCTCGGTTTCAAATGGGCAGAGGGGAGGAGGGAGCCGGCCTATAAACTGGACCTTTAGCACCGGTTCAGGGCAAAAACCGGTGCTAAAGGGTTACCTTTTAGCCTCGGCCCGTGGCTCTGGCCGGTGCTAAAGGGTTTGCCTCGGCCCGTGGCTCTGGCCGGTGCTAAAGGGGTCTTTAACCCCGGGCCGCAAAAATGCCGAGGTTTTTGGCCATTTTGGGCATCGACCAATGCCTCATTCTGTAGTAGTGTCACAATAAATGTCATCTAACAAGTCTGATTTCATCTAGTGACAATATTTTTATGTCACAAGACCTGTTTGTGTGTCACAAATTATTTTATTAATTTTTTTAAAAAACTTTCCATGTTGACACTAACTCTTATGTGTATCAAAGACTTGAATATGTTAATCATTGGTAATGTTAGGGCACTCACAATGCAAAACTCTATCATAGAGTCCAAGACAATTAATTACATATTATTTTTGGTATTTTGCTAATGTGGCAACATATTTATTGAAGAAAGAGGTAGAAAAAATAAGACTTCAAGTCTTATTTAGACTCTAAGTCCATATTGTTCGAGGTAATAAATAACTTTAGACTCTATGATAGAGTCTGCATTGTTAGTGCCCTTATACACTCTAATTTATCCTGGAACGTGTATGAAAGATTTTGAATATTTTAATCAATGATCACATTGCACACTCAAATTTTTCCAGTTTAGTATTATGTATAGATATAGGGCCTGTTTGGTTCCCCTTTGCTAAATTTTAGCTAGCTAAAATTATTTTAGCTATTCTTGGGTGACTAATGAAACTAAAACTATTTTAGCTTATTTTAGTCAATGTCTTTGAAACTTTAGCTACTAAAGTGACTAAAGTTTAGCTAACTAAAATTTAGCAAGGGGAACCAAACAAGGCCATAGATTTGTTGCATTACCATAGCACAAATGTGATAATTTAGATGAAAACATTTGTTTTTTCCAAAATAGCGCTTGAGTCATGCTCCAAACGCGCTGCCTGCTAAGGCCTGTGCGACTCCCTGAAGCCCAGCAAAGGCCCAACCAGGGAAACAATAGCAGCCGTTGATCTCAATCTAATGGTCAAGATTCATCTGGACAAGAAAACCTCATATATAAGCTAATGAAACCCTAGCCAGCCACGCTTCTCAGTCCTCACACTCTTTTCTCCCCATCAGTTGTCACGACCCCAGCGGCAGAGGCGGCGCGTGTGGATGTCACGGCCCCGGCGACTAAGGGTGGCGCGTGGAGGTGGTCGTCCCGGCGGCCAATGGTGGTGAGCGGACGTCGCGGCCTAGTGAGGAGCCGACGTTGGCATATCTCTTCAGGAGACTGCTTGAAGACGCGGCCTCATCACCTGCCCTCACTCGCCGAGCTCCAGATCGACGCGTGATAGAGGTCATCCACTTGGCCTAGATCCATCCAAGGGCGGCGTGGTGGAGGTCGCCCGGCCTGGATCCAGCCAAGGGCGACGCGGAGGAGGTCGCCCGTCTTGGATCCGTCCTTGCCCGCGATGCGGAGGAGGCCGCCTAGCCTCGTTCCGGCCTCTGTCTCTCATCCTCCCGGAACTGCTCGCTGCAGCGGACCACCTCGCCCTTAGGCAGTAATGTACCTCTCCGCTCATCTCCTCTCCTGTCTGTCTCCGTCCAATCTTAGGCTTTTTTTTGTTTTTTTTTCAGCTATACAGTTTGTACTCTTAAGGCAAGTGGTATATTCTGTTGCTTCAATTGGAGTAAATATGCCAGGTATCTATGCGATTTTTAACAATTGGCATGGATCATCGAATCTTCTTCATGCTTGCACATTAGTATCTATTGGCTTTAATTTAATAAGCTACTGTGATTTGCTCGTGTTTACCCTCGAAAAGATAGCTTGTGACCTTTATTTGTGTTGCCGAATCCGCAATAAATCATGCATGTTTGATCTACTTTTATATACATTTTGTCAAGTCTGCCATTTTGATATTGATGCTAAATAATTTCTCAAATGTATTATTTCACGGCCTCTTTAGACTGTAATATTTTTTATATTTTACACTATTGCTGGTAATTGTCAAAAGTATTATTTCACGGCCTCTTGTGACATAATGTTTTTTAATATTGTTGCTAAATAAATTGTTAAATGTATTGTTGGACTGTCACATTTTAATCTTGTTTATCCAGCCTACTTAGTATGTAACATTTTTTATGAGTTATATATACCTTTGTTTTTTATAATACTGATGAAAATCTCTTTCGGCAACAACTTATAATGATGAAGTAGAACTGCATGGAGTCCTGAACATTAACTCTGCAATCTACTTAAAACAGTCACTGTAAACAAGCTCCTTTCTGTCAGTCTGCGACTCCTTTTTGAACGAGTAAAGTATTTGGGAATCAGATCGCCAGTTCGACAAGGCTAACATGACATAATATTGGGTTGTTTGCTTCCTTGCTTCTCTCGTTTAATTTCTGCATTATTGCTATCACCTGGAGGATAACGTAGAACTTCTATTATTTGTAATTATATACTAATTGGTTCAGCACATTAATTATTTAGAGCTGATTTCGTTGAATATATGCAACTAGGTGGCTGCTTCAAATGTGTTGTCGCATGAGTCAATCAAGTGAAAGATTGTGATTTGGTGAAAGCAACAATACTACGAGTAACTTATAAGTTTATGAACCGTGGTTTATATATTTTTAAGTCTTTGATTTTGTGCAAGATCAACAGCTTTTTGAAACAATGATAATTTGGACTGCATTGAACATGCAAATGTTGACACATGCATCTTGGAAAATTTCTGTGAAATTGACCGTTCATCATACCATGATTTAATTATTAGTCTATATATTTATTGTTATTAGTTATAAGTCTAATATTGCTATTCTTTTATTTATATATGAATTTTCTAGACAAGTGTGTGTTGCACGTGCATTTCCACTAGTATAATATAAAAATTGTGAAGACAAGATTGAGAAATTATATCGGGTATCACAGATGGATTTATGAATAACCGTATCATATGCTTCACGGTACCAATTTTTTTGGCTTCGCCCCTGTTTGTGAACATGTAATAAACATGCACAAAAATCTACAAAAACTACAGCAGCTAGCATATGTTTCCAGTAGACTACTACCAAATTTTCATAGCATTCTACCATGGATAACTTGCTAACTTGCTATACTCACAAACATAGAATGTTCTGGACACAAGTATAGAAATATCTGAATTATTTGGTGTTATTGTTGCTAGGCTCAAAGGCTTATGTTGCTGAACCAACAAAAGAAGGTAAAGATCCGAACACTCCTCCAAGCTATAGCTCATGTTCTGCCGAAATCAACGATTCTTCGCAATGTCGGCCTGCAGTCCACAGAGATGTGCTGCTACTGTCGTGGGTGTTGTGCTGTTACTGCAGTTGTGTTGCTGCTGCAATTATGTTCCAGCAAGTTGAAATTTGAGACTTAAGACTTATCTGATGTGTAATGAATTGGTGGATGGATGTAATGGTATTAAATTTGAATCTGATTTTGTATGTGTTGAAAAATTATATGAACACAATTGCATATGATGAAATATTGTATATGGGCTGAATTGTCTGGGTTGAACTGTGTGGGCTGAATTTTATGGGCTAGAAAAAAATGGGCTGAATTTGCGAATTAGATTGTATGGGGTGAATTTTCTGGGCTTGAAAAAAAATGACCTGAAATATGTGGGCTCACACCCAATTACAAAGAAGAAATCGAATGCATAAACTTATGTGCGCCTAGAGATCAATCACACACATAAGTCACAAATTAAATACCATCATCGCAGTGTTTACAACAAACGTAGTTATTACATCACAAAGTCTGGCATAACAGCGGAAATATAAATATGATAATCTAAGATAACTATCTCATGGCCCTCACATAGGGAAGGTCGACTGGTGAAGCACAAGCCTAATAGTCCTCCGGGTAGTCCTCATAGCTACCACCATCTGTTACCCATCCGGGATTTTTATCCAAAGAAAAGAAATATACAAGCGTGAGTACATCTCGTACTCCACAAGCATAGCATGAGGATTTATGAGGCTCGAACAGGCTAAACTAGGTTCACTGCATCAGCTTTTAGTAGGTCAGTGTTTTATCATTAATTATTATAGATTACGCTTAAGCTCCCAAATATCCCATATGATCGGTTATTAGAACCATAGTAAGTCAATAAGTCACATTATAAAGCATAATTATACATCATTATGTACCATAAAGCCATCAGTAACCAGTTATTCTGTGAGTTTTCCGGGCCGCTCGTGACCGTGAGCACGGCTGTTATAACAGTTATACACTCTGCAGAGGTTGTGCACTTTCACCGTGAGTCGTGTTGCCCATATGCCCGGGATCCGTCGACCCCCAAACACTACCAAGGTGAGCGGGCAGGGTACACTATGAAGCCTTCCATAGGCCTATTCTAACCAGTTAGGGCCGCGAGGTTTCCTCGGCAGGCAGATGTAGAAAACCCCCTTTTCTATGGCACATTTCCATCGCGGCTATACTCATAGAAACAGGGGCAGCACTACACCCAAAGTGGCAAGCGCCTCTTGCGCCCTTTCGGGTAACCTCTAACGAGTTAGAAAAGATCCTATTACTGAGCTAAAGTCAGAGCCATGTGACTCTCCCGGATGCACTGTAAGTCCCAGCTTTTGCCGACAGATAAGTCCTTACGGAGGGTCTAGGACAACATGACCAACAGTCATTTGTACCATAGCTCTATGTTCCATTTATCACAATCATGTTTAATCAATTAACCATGGTTCCATCACTGATTTCAGATCATATATAATTGGAGTTAGAGCACTAGCACTTCTACCCATATGCAATAAAAACCTTTGGGAACAAGGTAATTGTCACCAACAGCTAGGATGTCCTTATAGTTTGCAATATTATACACATGCAGGGTGAAATGCTTAAAAATGAGTAGGACAACAAGGTAGGCCCATGCTATACTTGCCTTGATTCACGTACTCCTGCTGGTCTTGCTGGTCCTACTGATCCCCAAAGAGCTCCAGACTCCCGAAATACTCCTCACCGTCTGGGCTCGATCAATACATCACAATCATCACGCATACCAAGACAAACATGCAAGAGAACAATTCCTAAAGTTAGAACAGTACACCAGCAGTAAATAAATTAAATAAAAGTTTTCCAAAATCATCTACGTGCTGCTACGATCACGTCAACGCGAAATTCACGGAAAACGGACTTACGACGCGAAAGTTACGCTTTTAACGGGATTTCAACAGCAATCTACGGACTTGTAATTAACTAGGAAATCTAACAGTGGTAAACCTAAACAACAGTGGTACCAACGCGAAGCTTACGAAATTACGAAACTAACGCAACTTGAACGGATTGATTCGGAGTTCAAACGACGATTTTATAGCTAAAACAATGTGGTGGCAATTTTGTAAATAAAGCAGAGTCTAAACGAATTTAAATAAATGAATTAAATCCTGGAAATTCCTCTGGCCGAGGACTGCGGTGCAAATACAAAAATTTTGGGGGACTCTTTAACAAGATATCATATGAAGGGGTATCAAGTGTTTCTGGACGTTGGATCAAGTTTGAACGCACGAGATTAAAAAAAAATAAAAAAAAGAGAGAGAGGAAGGGGACGGCGCACAGTCCACCACCGGCCAGAACACGGTGGCCACCATGGCCGGCCCTTGAAGCTCGCCGGAGTTGAGCGGAGGAGGTGCTACGGTGCACGGTTTTCGATTCCGATTGAACTGGGAGAAAGAGGAGAGCGATGCGAGTCCATTCCACCCAAAAACGCGGTCGAGGAGGCGGTTTCCGAGAAGGTTCACGGCGGCGCCATGAACGTCCCCGTCGGAGCTCGTGGAACTCGAACTCCAGACCACGATTGACCAAACCGAGCACACAAGGAGGAAGAGGGAGGCAAGGCGAACTCGCTAGAACACTTGGCGCGGCTGTGGAAGGTCCAACGCGGCACGCGCCATGGCCGGCGGCCATGGAGCTCGCCGGAGCTCCGCGGACAGCACTGAGGAGTGTGCCGTTTCCCGAGAAAAATAGACGGGGAGGAAGCGGGAGAGGAGAGGAAGCTCACCGCGGCGCTAAATCGGAGCGAAAACGGCTCAGGATGGAGGCTTCACACGGCGGACGAAGATTCTCCGGCGGCGGTTTTCTCTGCGCTTTCACGGATGGGAGCAGAAGCGAGGAGAGAGAAAAATGGGGAGAGGAAGACTCGGGCGCGCGGACTCCCTCCACTTGAAGCCGAGACGCAGGGGGGCGGAGAACGTGGGCGCGGGGAGAGCGGCTTCGGCGGTTTCCAAACGGGAGAGAGACTCGGGGCGGAGCGGTTGGAGGAAGGAGGTGGTCCTGACGGGTGGGCCCCACCCGTCAGCCGCCAGAGAGAAAAGCTTTTCCTTTTTATTTTCCAAACAAATTTTCCAAACTCTTTTCCAAATGAGTTTTTGAATTCAAATTCTTTTCATCAAAACCACTCATCACATAAAAGAAATGCACCAGCATGTATGCAACAAAATATTAGCCTAACTTAATTTTAATTTTATTTTCTCCAAATTTATTTATTTTCCTATATTGAAAATGCTCACAAAATTATTTAATAAAGCCAAATTCATCTATTTTTAGAGGAGCCAAATTTTGGGTGTTACAGGGCAAAAAAAATTATATGGGCTGATTGTTGTGGGCTCGATATTTATATAGGCTATAACTGAAAATAATGGACCACCTAAAACTACTTTAAATAGATTTCAGGCCCATGAGCTATGTGGGCTTTAGTAGGCCAAAACTCATTTTGTGACATTTTTTCTCCCTGCCATGTCAGCTGCCACGTGGCAAGATCTACGATTTTGTGACAAAAAACCAATGTCATATGCTTGTGACATGAACCAAACAAATGTCACATAATCATTTTATGACGCGGGCTTTTCCACGTTTTGGTTTTTGTCAACTTGATGTCACAAATCTTAATTTGTAACATAAATTCCATATATTGTGACATAACTGAACGTTAAAAAGCCATGTGTTTCTTGTAGTGTATCTCTACCACACAAAAGTTATGCACCCTAGGTTCCAATCTAATCAATTAGCCTATCAAACTAAACTAGAAAAGTTAGTACACAACCAGGAGGTGGAGCTACCACTAGGAGCATGCAGCTAGGTGGCCTCCCTAGGTCCCTATGGCCGAGCACCCCTTCCCCACACCAGAGCTAGCATCTCGAGAGGAGGCAACGCGCGAGGCTTAGTAGCCAAGGAGTCGAGGTTGAAGACGGCGGCGACACTGCTTCTGTCTAGGTGGAGATGGGGATTGGGACATCATGGGCCTAGTGCTTTGGCCTCCTAAGACTAGATGTGGCCCAACAGACACCCAACATCGCAACCCAAGCCAGGCGGCCTTAGGGCAGGCAGCACTCCGTTTGCCTGCTCCACGACTGCACAGTTCTAGCTCCTGCGATGAATGCGAAGACGACCATCGCGCCATTGTGGCTTGCAGGCTCACACTTGCCCAGTCGCCCTCAGCATCCCTAGATCTCATCTAGCCACCACTAGCAGCCACGGCTCCCTCGCCTCCCCCCGATGCCCAGTAGCCTGGCCTCGCTGCCCTAGAGCCCAGCCCCTAGCTTTAGGCCTCCAGCTGACTATAAACTAGCTCGTTCCCTGTGTTGTGTGCTTAGAATGCCCAACTAACCAACTCTATAGGATTTTTTTTATTTTGATGATGGTTGGAGGAGTAGATGAAGCCACTGTGGATAGGAGAGTAAATGAAGCTGGAGATATATTTGGTTCAAAAGCTGCATTGCCTTGATTTTTATTGGTTTTCTACAGCTTTTGTTCTTGGAATGCATGTTGTTGTTGGTTATCCAAAATTTTATAGTATAAGTTCGTCCTAGATCATTTCTTGAGCTGGATTCGCCAATATACATAACCAGTGTACATAAATTAAGCGCATAAGGTAAAGGGTGAAAGAGATGCAAACTCTCATTTGATGACACCAATATTTTTACTGAGGTATCAAGAAACTCCTCGCTTCCCTTTGTCCTCGTTGGAGCCCCTCGCAAGGAGATGTCCTCGTAAGAGCCAAGCTCCTAGTTAGGTAACTCAATGAATAGCCTCCAGGGCCTTCCTCATGCGCAAGTGGTTCTTCAAGATGGCCTCTCCTGGACCGCTCCCCACCATCTTCACTATCTTCACTATCGAGCTTCTAGCCAAAACGCCGTAGGTCTTGCACCACAAATATGGTTGGCTTGGTCTCCCAAAACTACAAGCACCCCTTTCTTGGCCGAATGGAGAGGTATAAATAGCCCCAACTCCAAAACCTATCCATTACAACATTTCTGTGTACAACATTTCTGTGAGCATAGAACTAATTTCATGAGCATTGAACTAATAGGTGTGTAGCAAAGGAATAATAGGTGCCACTGTTCATTTTAGTTCAGTGAGCATCAGACTAAAGGTGTCAGTATCGGACTATATGCTACCCTGTTTTTAGCATGACACACATTCATATTTTGAGCACAACTTTAAGCTCTGAGCTCTAATTTCGAGGATCTTGGACTTTTTAAAAGCTAATGAAAACCTTTGCAAGTTTGAATTGAATTCATGTAATTTGAGAAGATCCAAAATCATGAGAGAATTCCAATTCATTCACCTTGTTGTCTGTTGTGTCAGCTTCCGTGGCTTCAATTTCGTTTGTGTCTTTGTGTCCGGGCTTCTACTTTTTGATGTCTTAGACTTCTACTATGTCTTGCAAGTCTTCAATATGACTTCTAATATCTTTCTTGAGGTAGTGATCATTCATACCATCATGTTGCCTAAGTCTAAGACCACCTTGCATCCATTTCAATTATACCTTGTATACTACCAAATATTGTTAGTTCAAATGATCATGTTGATCATCATATTAAACACCAAAATCCAAACTTAATGGCCTATAGGGTCTATTTTCCTTACAATCTCCACATTTTTTGTGCTTGATGGCAACATGATCAAAGCAAGAAGAATACTAGATATAAAAAAATAAAATGCACAATACTTACTAGGATGCGATGCATAGGCAAGACCATATGATGCTAAAAGATATCACTTGGAAACACAAGTAATACTTATCTTGCCCTTGTCCAATCCCCTTATGTGGTATTGGGACTTAAGCCCCCCTAATTCCATAATCCACTTTCTGCCTTTCTTGGACTATTCCCAAAATAAACTTTGCCTTCATTCAATACCACTAGTAACCTCAAAGAATTTTGAATTTGTGATTTTGGTATTAGTTGGGCTTGATTTTGGTCCTTCAAATTCTTCCCCTTTCGAATGAAACACCAAAATACTCCCTCCGTCCCACAAAACATGTAAATCTCATTTTTCAAGGCCATATTAGTGAAGATATGAAATTAGGCATATACCCCTGCTGTCTTTTTCTCAACACACATCTAGAACTCAAAAGAACCATCTAGAATCTTCACTGGAAGTACACAGTTAACATGTTTTTTCAATTACATGTGTATCAATCATCTAGAATCTTTGAAGTGCAGAGTTAACATGTTTTTTCAATTGCATGTGTTTTTCTATTAGTGGGTCCCATCATAAACCTTATCTTCAATCTAGTTTTACATGCTTTTTGAGACAAGATTTAAACCTAAAGATCACATGCTTTTTGAGACGGAGGGAGTAGAAGACATTACTAGCACGAGGGAAGGTCAAATTTTATGTTCCTTTATATGTGGGATGGAATTGATAAATCATATTACATAGACTAAGCTCTTCCTAAGTGTATGCATACAAATGATGGATGACAAAGTATATGCATATCTGACAAATTAATGCACAAGAAAGTTTAGCCTATATAATGCATGAATGGAGAAAACATAAAATAGATATTAATGCATTGCACCTAGCTAGCAGTGCTGTGGAGAACTTGTGAAACATGTTGTGGTGACTAGAGAGCTTCCGTACCCACTAGCATATACTGATACAAGGGTTGCATATGGCCACCTAGTATAGCTTGTTGCATTGCATGGAAAAAAATAGAGGCCTATAGCAGCTGCAGAGACTTGACGCTAAGCTATTGCTTTTTGTGTTGCTATACCAACTTTGACCACTGTTGCGCACTGCAGCGCCACTAAATTGTATAGCTTTAACCTTAAAATAGCGACGCTATTTCATGTTTGCCTACTTATCATTTGCTTACTAATTTAAATAGTTATTTTCTACTTTTGATTTGCTACTAATTTGATCTTTTGGACAATTAAACACAGAAGTTTCATGAACTATGTTGTAATATCATATTGGTAATGTTACCTATGGAATCTTAGAAACATATCTATATTCATGAATTTTATATTTGGCATGTTTTTTCATCAATTACTGGTGTTTTTTGTGCTAATTATTTTATAAAAACACTATTTGTCATAGCGTCGCTATAGCTTCGTAGCTACTCAAAAACAATTGTTGCTATTTTCAATGGTCCGCTATTTTAAACCGGCATTGGTACAGGTGCCGGCTGTTGCTTTCACTACGTTTGCTGAACCCACGTTGATATCTCCGGTCTCCATGTGGCAGCGCCGCCACAGGTCATAGGAGCTGAAGGGCGGTTGAGCCTGATCGAAACCTTTGATTGATCAGAAAATTATATATTAACTAGGTAGCATATCCTTACGTTGCTACGGGACAACTAAACTTATATATTAAAAACACACAGATCGCACGATAAGATAACAATACTATAAAATTAAATACCAACATTAAAGTGACACTTAATTAAAAAGCAAAATTCATAAAGTTAACATAGTCAAGGAGAGCCCGGCGTCGCAGGCTCACAAACTATATTGTATAGACCTTTCCGTGATGCGGCTAAGATGGTGTTTTATATCAGCATGATGAATTCTCTGATATCCATTTTTCATATGCCAATAAATCCATAAATAAGTTTCACTTTATCTTCATACCATCATTACAAGTTCGAGTACATATGTAAATAGTATTTGTCCGTCTGTTGATACGGGAGTTTCAAAATTCTAAGTTGCCATTATATCATCAATGCTCAAATTCACCCACACATCTAAGTGATCATTCGTGGAACAAACAAAAAATTCTAAACTTAGCATGAAATAAATTGACCTCCAACAAATCAGAAAAATTAATTATCTGCTAGAATACTATTGTTTCACACCAAAGGTTAAAATGCTACACTAATAAGTAAAAGAAAAATGCTCAAGTACAGCATCCTTCCCTGAAAGTTAGCACTCATGTTTGTGGCTGCCGAGTCCTGGCTTTAAAGTCGCAGAAGAATTCCTATTGGTGGCCTAAGCAAAAAAAAAGAGAGAGTTTGAATCAATATATAATTGGACGAAGACATATCTTCTATGTCAGTTGGTGCTAGGTTTAAATTAATGATCAAAGCATTGTAACCTTTTTTTAGTACAAGGTGAGGGACCTGGTTGGGTTCTTTTGGATGCAAACTGATACTACTTGATAGTAGTACAGAGATGGCTAGTCGAAAGGAAGCAAGAGCTTATTCTGATGCCTCACAGGCCTGTATTTTTAGGAGTTGTGGACACATATGTGATATAAACATGACCTACGAATAATCCAATTTGTACCCTTGCACATGACTAATCCAAATCGAACTCAGGAATAATCCAAGCAATTCTAACATGGCATTCCATCATTTTTTACTACATTATTAAAGAAAATACCTTCCAGATCAAGGTTGAAGAAATTACAACTGGAAATAGGTTACAACTGCCCACCTCCTGAAAAGTCCTGCAAATACAAATTGGCATCAATAAATGAAATGCCGCAAACCCTCCATCCAAAATCAAGGAACGGAAGCACATGCAAGTTTAACCAAAGATCAACGTGATACCCAGATTGGATGAATCATGTGTCCAATAAATCAAGGCGTGTGCTGACAGCAAATGGAAGTTGCTATACATTTCCTACCTTCTCTCATTTCCTGCAAGAGAAAGCCAGAAAAGTATTTCATTTTCCATTAACTTGCGAGTATGTATCGATAAATCTCTATAGAATCCTAAACATGAGTAATTGTCAGAAAACATTCAAGCAAATGGCACTAAAAAATCCTACATAGGAGTGCTTGTCAGAAAACATTCAAGCACAGAATGGCACTGAAAAAAACAGTCAACTTTTTACTACTCCTATATGGTTATGGTGCTCATAAGTTAGTAGTAAAATTAATAATCTCTAAACTGCAAACCCTCTTTTATGAAAAAAATACAGTCTCATGTACAGGGATGAGAGGAAGAGCTGTTACCAATAGATCCCAAGGTTTAAAAGGTGCTCACCCAGATAAAACAAGCACATTGTGTGCAGATTAAATTGAAATCCCATTAGAATAAACCATGTATATTAATTATAGTTTTCCATAATAGCTGAATCGTTGCTACATACCAGCTTCATAATACCTTATTTTAGAGCAGATCTGAACACATATAGATAGCAATTTGGAGCAGCATAGCTCAACTATAGCAAGTTGTATAATATGTGTCACCTCATGACCGTGCAAGAATCAACAATCAATACAGGAAAACTCTTTTCTTGCAACCATGGATGTTGAGATTGGCTGTAGTATAATTGAAAGGCTTAATTTTGATTTAAACAACTTTCTAGAAAATTATCTCTTTCATGTTATAGATACGTACATACCTGATTTAGGCAATATGTTCCAAAATTGCAGAAAAAATTACCTTGACCATCACTTTGAACCTGCCAAAGCACCTTAGTTGTATACATTTATCAAGATTCTTGTCATGTGTCTTATCAACATGTGCTTTCACAGGCATCAATTTCAGATCTCTTATCTGCATATGCATTTAAAGGATTCAGTTTTTAATGAAAATACAAAACAATAGAATCAAAAGAGCACCATTGTAAAGTACACCCAAATTACCTCCAGCACCAAAGAGCCAACTCTGATTCATCTAAAACGTCAGCGTCCATGGAAGATTTCTCATACATCATCCTCTGCCCAACAAGCAGCGCAGAACTATGGACTGAAGCCTTATAGATGTCTAGCAGAGTTTTATGCAGAGGTACGGCAGAATATTGGTATGGCCTTCAATCGTGAATCAAAAGTATGGCACGTGAATCAAAAGTATGGCCTATATTGCAGTAAGAAGTTTTGTGACCAATTAAAAATACAAGTAGCAGCCCACAACACTAAAGGAGTCATAGTTCAAAAATCCATAATGAAACAAATGAAAGGGGAAATAAGCAAATCAACCAATATATAGCACGTAATCCAGGGATGTAGGACAGTGGAGGCATCATCATCGTCATCTACGATGGGAGCGTCATCTGGTTTGCCACAACTATGTACGGAGGAATAGATCATTTAAATTATTTTTCAAAATATCATATCCGAGTTTATATGCTCCTAACCCTAAAGGTATAAATTGGAACATGTCAAATTGATATTCTCGATTAATTATTATATTATTGTTCACATTATAGAAATGTGGTCATTAGCCTTCACAATTTGTGTGACAAGTAAGCAACTTCTAGCTTTGTGTCCTAACCCTCGTTAAAGAATAAGTTTGCCGACTTACTGCCAGAAGAAAGCTCTAATGAGCAACTTACCGTGGGCTTGAATTTTTAACAGTATTTTTATAATCCCCAACAAAACTCAAACGCCTATGATTGTGCATGTAGACAAACTGTGCATGAAGGTGTACAGTACATGCAAAACTGAATTTGAATAGGGAGACATGCATCCCGAGAAAATGATACTACGAGCATGTAAGGTTAACAGGGGAATGCTCTAACTACAGTAACTCTGACACAGTAAATTGCAGGCAGCAAAAAGGGGTTATCAAGGAAATCTGATTGCTTGTGCACTAAACATTTTGCAATGTCAGAAACATATGATAAGATTAGTTAGGGTCGTGACTCATGAACAGTAACAGTTCTATATGATCTAACTACCATAGTTGTATGCTCTGCACACAATTATTTGTTAGGTTCAGGATGTCAGATTCAAGAGGCAAAGAACAGTTCACAGAGTTTAACCAACAGACATGCTGATCATTACAACAATTGAATGCAGATCTACTTTTCTAAAGAGGCTTAGATTCGAAAAAGGAATAAGAAATGAAAATAGCATATCTGCATAGTGAAAGCTGTTGGATAAAAATGAAACAAATAGTGAATTCTCATTAGGAAAAACTCCGATAGGTAGTTACATGTTTTTATTGTTTATTTAGTTGCAAGGTTTTAACCACTAACAAATACCTGGCAAGAATGCAAATGACATAGCAACTTCTAAACTATAGAAATTTGAAGATATAAAAATTAGCAGGCTACAAGCATCAAGTTCTGCAACGAAGAAAGCAATCCACAAATCTAGAGTCCACCGTAATACCATCACAAACCAGTACCTGCCGGCTGCCAGACCTCTAGTCAGCTAGCCAAAGGGTGTGGCCGGCGATGATGGGGCAAGATGCAGGGCCAGTGTCGCTACGCTATCAGTCAAAAAGTACAGAGAAACAAAGACAAAGCTATAAAATAAAAAACACAAAAAATAACAACAATAATAGACAAAGTTACATGCTAACGAAGAACCAAGATCGTCATGAGCAAAACCCATGATTGAGAAATAAAGACCAAGTTGCTTGCTACCAATTTATTTTTAATGAACCATCACCACTGGTTCACAAAGCATATAAGAAAACACACATCAAATAATCTTGTGCAATCTGCAAAGGATTGCATATTTAATCTGCAATTTAGATCCATCTTCATTTTCAGGGTCGCAAAAACTTATAACCCCTTTTCAGTGCCAGGTTTCAATTGCTTGCTCAGATAAAAAATGTAGAATGCCAAATTCACAACACAACTGTTGTCCATAGGCTAGCCCGAACGATCGACTAGACTATGACTGGTTAGCGGCCAGAATCCTTCAAATAAACATAGACAATGGATCAGAAATCGTGACTTACCGGCATGGGGAGATCAACTGGTTCCTGCAGGCGCTGGTGTGGGCTTCGGCGTGCTGCGGCCGTCGCTGATGAGGAGCAGGGGGATCCTTCGGTGTGGTGGCGTTCAGTGGACAAGGCACGGCAACAGGCGCGGCTCCTCGCAACGGGTGTTTGAGCAAGGGTAGGACGAGGTGCCGGGCAGGCGCGAGGGTGTGGTGGCGCTGGCTATTGCAGGAAGGCATGGCGCCATGGCGCCCATCGTGAGCAGATCCAAGTGCCGTCCGGGAGGGGAAGCAGCCGGGGAGAGGAAGAACCGGGCTGCGCCAGTCACTTCCAAGTTCTGATGGAACCACGCAGTGTCGTCCTCCTTACTGCTGGCGGGAGGACATGGATGGGGCTTGCGCGGTGAGGAGGATGTGGATGCGGCGCCGTCCTCCTTCTCGCTCAGCCACAGCGACGCTGGTGGCTATTGCACAATGGAGTTGCCGTCGTTCTTGCGCTACCGCCGCAATAAGGAGCTCCTGTTGCCGTGGATGGATGTGAACGCCTTCACGATGCGGCCGCCTCTCTTCCCTCCTCGTCCACGGATCGTATGCGTGATTTAGTTTGAGAAAAATTTTAGATTTCGCTACTGTAGTACTTTCGTTTGTTTGTGGTAAATATTATCCAATCATAGACTAACTAGGATCAAAAGATTCGTCTCGCGATGCGTAATTAGTTTTTATTTTCGTCTATATTTAATGCTTCATGCATGTGCCGTAAGATTCGATGTGACTGGGAATCTTGAAAATTTTTGGAAACTAAACAAGGCCTGAGATTGCGGTGATTTTGGGGAGTGGTAGGGGAACGTAGGGGAAGCGGTGGTCACGGGGCGAGCGACAGGGAATCGTAGGGGGAGGCAGACAGTGTTTCACATAGAGGGGAGACGGAAGCGACTCCAAAAAATATCGCACCATTTAATAGTTTTACTTTTAATCTTTTTTAGTTGTATGAGATACAGTGAAAGTCTAGAGTACAGTATACACATGTAAACTCTTCCTTCTTGCAAAGTTGCAAGTTCCAGCAAGTGTTTTTCAGCAGTGTTTAGAGAACAGTCTAGTCTATTCGCTTGAGTTTATCTGTCGAACGTATCAACTATTTAACAGTATTTTTCTCTTATAATAAATCAGCAAATAATACTCTCAATCATACATTTTCATCCAAGCGAATAGGCTTGCATGTAGGGCAAGGCACTGATGGCTCAACCTCCTTTAAGACTCGTTCGGTTAGATCTAAGAATTATTCCAGATCTACTTCCTTATTCAAATTAAGCTACCAGGGCCTTGTTTAGTTCCAAAATATTTTGCAAAATTGACACTGTAGCTTTTTCGTTTGTATTTAACAAATATTATCCAATCATAGACTAACTAGGTTCAAAAGATTCGTCTCGTCAATTTCGACCAAACTGTGCAATTAGTTTTTATTTTTATCTATATTCAATACTTCATGCATGTGTTTAAAGATTCGATGTGACGGGAAATCTGAAAAATTTTGTAAAATTTTTTGGGAACTAAACAAGGCCCAGGTCCAGCTGGATTTTTCCAAGGAGCCATTCCCTGATAACCGAGCGGGACCTTAGCTGTGTCACGCACATAAGGATCCACGCCAGCAATTTTTAATGCCTTGATGAGATGATTGTGATATACAATATAATCTCTTATTCTCTCCGTCCATGTTACTGTCACAGCATGGGAGGTTGGGTTATACTGACATTCAACTTGCACTAACGACGGCTTTATTCTAGAAGGGGACTGATAGCTACCACAATGTCGAACAAGTTCTCCACAGCACTGCTAGGGAGTTTTGTATTTTGTTGGCTGATTTAGGAATCACGACAAAAGTAAAAAAGGAAGCAAAGGATAGGGAAAAGGCAATGACAATATGTATTAAACATTGTAATTTTCACATGACAATTTTATATAAAACTATTTGCCATTTTTTATAACCTTTGTTAAATTTTTTCGAGATAGTGTCCGTTGACACATGTTTGATTGAGCCTTGTCAAATTAATGGCCATCTAGAGCAGCTGCAGACATCGTCGGAGTTACTCTAACCACAGCAACATACACTGTTTGGCCAAGTGCCTCTGACAGTCTGACACTTGACAAAGTCCAAATACACACGACGGAGTATCTGACAAAGGTTTTTTTTCAGCAAAGATTAAAACAAAAAACAACCCAAAAAAATAGAATTTTTTTTTTCCAGGGAGGTCTTCACCGGCCAGCGCCTGCCCATGACTACCATGGGATTTGAACCGTTACCTTGAAGGTGGTTTTTTTGCCTTTATTAGATTCGCTTTGAGAAATGCGCAAACATACACCTTAAAGTAGTTTCACATTGAGATATGTGTTTGCATACTTCTTAAAACGAATCCAATATATGCGAAAGTGAGGGCACATACTCTCAAACGCAAAATCACCTCTCTCTCTCTCTGGCTTGTTGCTCAATATAGTAAGTCGCAGCGGACGTCATGCATGACGCACTGCCGCAAGGCATGAACAGAGCCGAAGAAGGGCATATAGAGGTCGTGCGCGCGTGCGCGGCAGCACAACAGTAGACAACTAGACAAGACTGCACGGCGGCGGCCCATTCATTTATGGCTTGTTCAGTTACCAAAATTTTTTAAAATTCTTTATCACATCGAATATACACGAAGTATTAAATATAGATAAAAATAAAATCTAATTGTATAGTTTGTATATAATTTACGAGACGAATCTTTTAAACCTGGTTATTTTATGATCGAATAAAATTTGTCAAATACAAACGAAAATGCTACGGTAATCAAAACCAAATTTTTTGGTAAACTGAACAAGGCCTTATTACGCGGGCAACCAGCTTGAGCCATATGGAGCGATTGCGGTCACTGTTGTGGTGAAGCCCTGAGGAAACTGTACAAGTATTCATACCAGAGGCAGAGCCCTGTAGGCTGTAGCCCACAGGACATTCAGCCGTGCTCAAGCCCAGCATCCAATGCCAATGGAGTCGGTTGTCGTCGTGGCGGTGCCGTTCCCGGCGCAGGGCCACCTGAACGCACTGCTGCACCTGTCGCTGCAGCTCGCGGCGCGCGGGTTGCCCGTGCACTACGCGGCGCCCGTGGAGCACGTCCGCCAGGCCCGGTCGCGCGTCCACGGCTGGGGCGACGGCACCCTCCGCCGCGTCCACTTCCACGAGCTCCCCATCTCCGCGTACGCCTCCCCGCCTCCAGACCCCGCCGCCGAATCGGCCTTCCCCTCCCACCTCGTGCCCCTGTGGGAGGCCTTCGTCGCCGACGCGCCCGCCGCGCTCGCGGCGCTCCTCAGCGGGGTCTCCGCCTCCTGCCACCGCGTCGTCGTCCTGTACGACGTCGCCAACGGGTTCGCCGCTGAAGAGGCCGCGCGGCTGCCCAACGGCGAGGGGTACGGGCTGGTATGCACCGCGGTGTCGTGCATGGTCGGGTCGACGGACGCCGGCAGCCGCTACGTCCGCGACCGCGGGCTCCACTTCATCCCCGTCAACTCCTTTGTGACGGACGAGTTTCTGACTTCCGTTGGCAAGCGCGCGAGATGGGAGCAGTCCGTACCGTGCAGCGTTGGCATCCTCGCCAACACGTGCCGCGCTCTCGAGGGCGACTTCATCGATGTTTTCGCACAGCAGCTCGCCGACGCCGGCAAGAAACTCTTTGCCGTCGGCCCATTGAACCCACTGCTGCACGACGCGAAGAGCGCGCCACAGCAGGCGGGAAGCAAGGAGCGGCACGAGTGCCTAGACTGGCTCGACAAGCAGCCGCCGGCATCGGTGCTCTACGTGTCGTTCGGCTCCATGTCGTCGCTGCGAGACGAGCAAGTCGAGGAGCTCGCCGCGGCGCTACGCGACAGCAAGCAGAGGTTCATCTGGGTGCTGCGCGACGCCGACCGGGCCAACATATTCGCGGACCACGGCGAGAGCCGGCACGCCAAGTTCCTGCCCGAGTTCGCTGGGCACACCCAAGACAGGGGCATGGTGATCACCGGGTGGGCGCCGCAGCTGGAGATCCTGGCGCACGGCGCCACGGCGTCGTTCCTGAGCCACTGCGGCTGGAACTCGATCATGGAGAGCATGGGACACGGGAAGCCCATCCTCGCATGGCCCATGCACTCGGACCAGCCATGGGACGCTGAGCTGGTGTGCAAGCACCTCAAGGTGGGCATCCTAGTCCGCCCGATGGAGAAGCAAAGGGAGGTGATTTCGGCAGCGGCCATACAGGAGGCCATCGAGAAGATGATGGTCTCTGATGAAGGACACAAGATCCAGCAGCGTGCAATGGTGCTGGGCGAGGCTATCCGTGCGTCGTCAGCAGAAGTAAGCGGTGGGTCAGACTCAGAGAGCAAGGATCTTGACAAGTTCATTGCTCACATCTCAAGGTGATTTAATTGGGGATGCCGGGTTGGCTTGGATAATGTCAACATATTTCAGTAGATTTTTTTTTTCCAATTTCAATGCGAACACATGCGATTCGATTGTTTTCGATGATAACCGGAGCATCAACTTTAGAGACGGAAACCATTTTATTGCCCACATTCGTTTTATGCATTTATCGGAGTGAGGAAAGACATCAATTTGCTCGACCCTGGTTATAACACGCATGGGCCAGTTCACAAGCAATGCTGGCCTTCAATCAAGTCTGATTTCTGTAACCTTTGTGAAGCCTTCTATCAAGCATTTGCCTTCAGAGCATCAACTCATCCTTCACCAATCTCATTCCCGAAGTGGGCCCATCATCTGTCTTAGGCTTCAGGCCTATTTCTCTCCTCAATTCATGCATGAAAACTGATCACTAAGATTCTCTCCAACTTTGATCAAATTTATACAAAAATACCAATATCAAATTAGTTTCATTAAATTTATCAGGAAAAGGTATCCTAACTATTGAGTTGCATGCACTAATCAGTTCAACCTAAAAGCTTAAGTTGATGAAGAGAGGTGGACAATTCACTTATATTCCAACACTCCCCCTCACGTGGAGGCTCTCTTAGGCCTCAGACATGGAATAAGAGCGAGCAACAATTATTTTATTTAATTGCGCTAACCAGGATTCGTCGAACTCAAGACCTCTGACTTTGATACCATATTGAGTTGCATGCACCAACCAGTTCAATCCAAAAGCTTAAGCTGATGAAGAGAAGTGGGCAATTATATTCCAACACTAATAGTGATTTATTTGGTAATAGTTCAACCCAAGAGCTTAAGCTGAAACCCTAAACCAACCATACTATGACCTTCCGTTCATTATTCCAAATTCAATGATTGGTCATAAATTATGAGTTAGTAATCACTTTTTTTTTTGAACATGTGAGTTAGTAGTCACTTAATTGGAAGGCTTAGAAGTTTTCTGTTCTGTTGTAACCAACTAGCTCTGGTGAAAATGGAAGCGAGTGGTGGCTAATTGTCTCGGGCTTATATGGCCATTCCCGATTGGTATGCATATACATATACTCATTGTACACTGGTTTTGCCGTTTCTACCTGGTATTAATGTAAAATACTACGATTTCTGCAGATACTGGGCCTACGTTTGAGGGAGGGACCTGCTCCAACATCATAAATAAGGAGACTAATGGTGTCTATTCAACCAAAGCCTTGTTTAGTTGTAGAAAGATTTTAGATTTTGACACTGTAAGACTTTCGTTTGTATTTGACAACTATTGTCTAACTACTATTGTCTAACTATAGACTAATTAGGCTCAAAGATTCGTCTCGTAAATTACACACAAACTGTACAATTAGTTTTTATTTTCGTCTATAGTTAGTACTTCATGCATACTCCCTCCGTCCCAAAAAGAATGTCGTTTTAGGTTTTTGTGCCACAAGTTTGACTCGATTTGTAGAAAATATATGCAATATTTATATCTCTAAATAAATTTGTTAAAAAACTAGACTTAAAGATCTTTCCAATGATACTAATTATGTACTATAAATACTAATATTTTTTACTATATATTTAGTTAAAGTTATTTCTCGGGAAGCGAAAACGACACTTATTTTGGGACGGAGGGAGTATGCCACAAAATTTGATGTGACGGGGAATCTTGAAATTTTTTTGAATTTCGAGGTGAACTAAACAAGGCCCAAGACAAACCGTTCCAAGGCCTTTCACGATTGGAGCATTTAATGCGGAAAAAATAAAAGAGACTGATAAATATAAGGGCACGTACAACGAGTGTTTTCGAGCCGTCTTTATACCATCATTTTTGTAAAAACACCCCTGGTTGACACAAGAGACAGCCGGGCCGTCGTCTCGGGAGACGACAGCAGCGGCTCGTGCTCCCAGGTGCTGTGGCCCTTCGAAGTAGCGTTGTATGGAGTGTCGTCTCCAGGCGGCGAGGTGAGGGATCCAGGTGTGGCACGCAGTTCATCTGGTGTTCAATGGAACATGGGAGAGGCCCTCATGGCAGCTGTGCCCTGACGCTGACGGCACCACTGCTGCAGCAGTCATGGCCTCAAAGAGGCAGTGGACGGAAGGCTCGCTTCTCAGCTGCTCACTAGGTGTTCGATTGAATGTCCCACCAAAGTATTTGCATACGTTCAAAAGATATTCTGGCATTTCGTTCAGAAATCACATAGGCAACAATCGGATGCTAATAAATATACTTGTATTTTACACTTATTAATATATCATATTAAATTGATGGTTCTAAAGAAATAATATATTTGTGTCCATCTTATTTATCCGTGATATCGTTTGTGTTAAAGAAGCAACAAAATATCACACAGAGATCTTATTCATGCTTGATCATAGATGCATGTATGTATTTAATGTGTGTAGATAGTCAAATAAATGATTAGCTGTCTGTGGATTGTACAAGCTGTCTATTTAACTGTCTGTATATAACTTACAGACAGCAAGCCGTCTATGGGTTGTACATGCCCTAAGTGAACCTGATTTCAGTACCATCTAGTCCAGTGTCCCTTCAAGTTCCCGTTGGTGATGGATTCCATAAATTTTTTCTTTGCAGCATCACCACATATAACAAATAAGCTATATCGGCGAACACAGAAATCATTTATCCCTTGTTAACAAGGAGGCATAGGCACTTGGTGCTATATTGGCAATTCTTGGACTTGTTGGAGATATTTCCCTGTCATGATTGCTGTGAAGAGGTGGATGGCATTCATTGGGAGCAGAGAATTCATCGCCGTTCGGAAGGAGGTTGGGAAGCTTGAAGAGTGGATTTATGTCCTCACCGCTGAAGCAGGCAGAAAGGGAAGCTGCTGGGCGGTGTTGGGGAGACCGGATCAGAAGAAGAGAAGACTTCCTCCTATGCCTGGGCCAAACAAAGCTGGGTTTGGTGTGGTGATTCTTGATGGAAAGCTTTTTGTCATGGCTGGCTATGCTACTAACCATAGGAAAAAAATGTTTCTGATGAGGTTTACTACTATCATGCCTGTCTGAACAGGTTTGATTTTCTTTTTTTACTTTTACCAAAGGATATTGTTATTCTTTTTTTAATCGAATACTAATCCATTGCTGCACAAACTCCGGGCGGACTGCACTTGCCAAGATGAATGTTGCGTGGCGCGACTTTTCCTGCGCATAGGTCAAGGGTGTGATATATGTAGCTGGTGGATTTGGAATTCCTTGTTGGTGTAAATATTG
This sequence comes from Sorghum bicolor, assembly GCF_000003195.3. NCBI lineage: Eukaryota > Viridiplantae > Streptophyta > Magnoliopsida > Poales > Poaceae > Sorghum > Sorghum bicolor. The sequence continues at coordinate 33,799,549 of NC_012875.2, forward strand.
TATTGTAGAAGGACTTATATGTAAAAGTAAGAAGAAGAAATAGATATCCTCTGGTCTGGAAGCTACCAGACAGTGAACTTTCCCCAAATCGAACATGGTATACAGAGCAAGGTTTTAGGGTTACCGGTGATGGTGATGGCGACTGCAAGATCCTGCTGCGGTGTGGAGGAGTGACACGCGGGCGGAGTAGAGGTGTGGCTTCGCGGGCACAGTGGAGTCGCGTGCTTCGCGGGCGCAGCAGAGTCGCGTGGACTCGCGCACGCGCGTGGACCTGTGGCTGTGCGGTGCGGCTCCCGGCGGTGCGGCTCCCGGCGCGGGCGCGTGACGCAGCTGCCGACGGCGCGGCGCAACGGTGCGGGACCTGCGGCCGAGGTGCGGTACGACTGCGGTTTCAGCGCGCGGTGAGCCAGCGTCGTCGAGGCTCGTCGCGCGGAGTTGAGGCAGGGCGGCGCTGCGCGGCCCCCCCTGTGGGCTTGGACTAGGCTCGTCGCGTGGAGTTGGAGGCAGGGCGGCGCTGGTCTGCTCGTCGCGTGGAAGCAGAGAAGGTGGTGTGCTGCGTGTTGGTGCCTGGTGGACTGCGGGTGTTGCTGTGTGACTAGGAGCAGATTCAGTTTTGCTTCTATTGCAATTGAAGGCTGGGGTTGCTGTGCACTCTGAAAGGGGAGTTGTTGCTTCTTGATTGTGTTGAAGACTGATCTGAGGAGGAAGATGGATCCAGAGGAGGAAGCAAAGAGGATGGCTGCTGAGGATGCAGAGAAGACAAAGAATGGTGGCAGTAACAGTGATGATGATTCACCAATTACCAAAGGCGAATTGAGGAATGAGATGAAGTCCATGATTCAAGGGCTTTTGGAGATGGATCTGATTGGTCCTAGGGAGGTGCGTGAGCTTAAATTGGAACTCATTCCAAATGATGTGAAGCTGGAAGGAAGTAAGAATTATTTGAGTTGGTCTAGAAGAGTGCAAGTGATACTAGGAGGAAAGGGGGTAGAACACTATCTAAGAGAGGATTGTGTTGAGCCGGCTAACAAGCTTAGCCCCGAGTGGAGAGTCTGGCACACGACAAACTCTACCATAGTAGCGTGGTTATTGGCATCCATGTCACCGTCTGTGAGTAAAGTAGTGGAAGCTATGCATACCGCAGCACAAATTTGGAAAACTTTGAGTATCAGGTACTCCAAGCAGGGAAATGTGATGGTGATGATGGAAATTCAGAATAAGGCTGATGAAGTGAAACAAGCAGGGCGGACAGTGGAGCAATATGCTTGTGAGTTGCAGCAGTTGTGGGGAGAGCTGGATCACTATGCTCCACTTCATATGAGGGATCCACAGGATGCCCATGATGTTCAGAAGTGGATTGAGGATAGAAGGGTGACTCATTTCTTGAAGAACTTGGATCCACAGTTTGAGAGTAGAAGAGCTGCTTTCTGTCACCAGGATAGTTTGCCTACCATAGAGGAGGCTGTGGCAGCCATGATCGCTGAGGAGAGTAGGCTTCGAATGATGGGTGGTGACAATCCTGTGAAATCAGCCTATACCACTGTGACAGAGAGGTTGTGTTACAACTGTGGAGAGAAGGGACACATGAGTTACAATTGTCCCCTTCCAAAAAACTATGGTGGTAGGACTGGAACTCGTGGTGGTCGTGGTGGTGCTCGTGGTGATCTAGGAGGCCGTGGTGGACGTGGTGGAGGACGTGCTGGAGGACGTGGCAGGGGCCGTGGTGTCCCTCAGGCCAATGCGGTCATGGAGAGTTCTATCTCAGATAGTAGTCCTCAGTTTAATACTGGGATTGAGTCCCTCACCTTAACTGGAGAACAGGTCAAGCAGTGGGAACAATGGCAGAAGTCTAAAGCATGTGAAGCTTCTAGTTCCACTCCAGTGGGTTCTGTGAGGGCCACCACCAGTCACTTTGGTAACTTTGCCAACTATGCCCATATGGGCAAAGGTACTCAGGCACAGGCACTTGCATCCACATGTAGGCATAACATAGAGTGGGTTGTTGACTCAGGAGCTTCCAAGCATGTCACAGGCATATTTAGTCCTTTTAGAACATACACTCCACATTCTTACACTGAAACCATACAAACTGCTGATGGTACCTCTCAACCCATCCATGGTGTAGGATCTATAGAATGCACTCCATCTCTTCATCTATCTTCTGTTTTGCATGTTCCTTCCTTCCCGGTCAATCTCCTCTCAGTTAGTGCACTTGTTGATCAGTTTAAGTGCATTGTTATATTTGATGAAAATTCTTGTGTTTTTCAGGAGAAGAGGACGGGGAGAGTGATTGGGACTGGAGTCAGGCGTAATGGGTTGTGGTTCATCAACCAGGAGCAGTCAGCACTGGCAGTAGCTGCTGGAACACAAGAGAGAGAGATCTACTTGCTTCATCGCCGGTTAGGACATGTACGTTTTGGAAGTTTGAATAAATTATATCCTGAAGTTTTTAGAGATGTGGACATAAAGAAACTTGTGTGTGATGCTTGTGAACTTGGTAAGCATACAAGGGCAAATTATCCTAGTATTGGCCTCCGGAGTTGTGAACCTTTTATATTAGTACACTCGGATGTTTGGGGTCCCTGCTCAGTTACATCTGTGAGTGGATTTAAGTGGTTTGTCACCTTTATTGATTGCTATACACGTATGACATGGGTTTACATGCTTAGAGGTAAACATGAGGTCCTTCGGTGTTTCCAGGACTTTCATAAGTTAGTTGAAAATCAATTTAATGCTAGAATTCGGATTATCCGAACTGATAATGGAAAGGAATATGTGAACAATGTTTTTGGGGCGTATCTTTCAGAGCATGGGATTATACATCAGACCACTTGTCCTGACACTCCATCGCAAAATGGTGTAGCTGAGAGAAAGAATCGACACTTGTTAGAGGTGGCAAGGTCAATGATGTTTCAGATGAATGTTCCCAAATATCTCTGGAGTGAGGCGGTGCTAACAGCAGCATATCTGATCAATTGTATGTCATCTAGGATTCTTGGTATGGCATCACCTGCGGAGCTATTGCTGGGGCAACAGGAATTTAAAGTACCCCCAAGGTATTTGGTTGTGTTTGTTTTGTCAGGGATCATAGGCCGTCAGTTGGAAAGTTGGATCCTCAAGCGGTGAAATGTATTTTTGTTGGATACTCTTCTACACAAAAGGGTTACAAGTGTTGGGACCCTGTTGGAAAGAAATTGTTTGTGAGTATGGATGTGACATTCAGGGAGTCTGAACCATACTATACAAAACCATGTGATCTCGATCCGTTCTTGGAGGAATTCTCTCCAGTCACTGAGGGTGACAGTAGAGAGGGGGAGAATAGAGGAGCTGCTACTCAAAAGGAAGTGATTGTCGGTACTATCCCGTGTCGAATGGATATGCTTAAAGTTCGCCAGGATGATGGTGTGGATCTGAGGGATGATGATGATGAAGGTGAAGAGGTAATTGGTGATGAGAATCGCCAGGATGATGGTGTGGATGTGAGGGATGATGATGATGAAGGTGAAGAGGTAATTGGTGATGAGAATGAGGGGGAGGTAGTTGGCCCTAGGAATGAGAAGACAGTTGATGTACAAAATGAAGAAGTGATTGCCAAGGAGCCAATAGTGTACTACAGGAAACGATTTAGGAGTCAGGGGGAAAAAATAAATGCACCACAACCACAACAAGTTGCTACACCAGTCCCAAATCTCTCCTCGGACCTCTCTCCACCAAGCGGTAATGTCCCTTCTAACCTTGAACATGTAGAGTTACCACTTGCACAACGTAGAGATCCTAGGTCTAATTTTGATAAACCCCCTATTCGCTATGGTTTTGAGCATCCTAGTACAGATCATGACATTGCCAACTTTCTCTCATACTCTTGCCTTTCACCTTCATATAGAGCATTTGTTGCATCTTTACAAACAGTGCCTATTCCAAGGGACTGGAGGTGTGCAAAACAGGATCCTAACTGGAATGCAGCGATGAGAGAAGAGATGCAGGCTCTTCAGAAGAATAAGACATGGGAATTGGTCCCACTTCCAAAAGGAAAAAGAGCTGTGGGGTGTAAGTGGGTCTTCACTGTAAAACAAAACCCAAAAGGAGAGGTGGACAGGTACAAGGCAAGACTAGTGGCAAAAGGGTATAGTCAAACATATGGTATTGATTATGATGAGACCTTCGCTCCAGTGGCAAAGATGGGGACTGTTAGGACCCTAATCTCGTGTGCAGTTAACTTTGGTTGGCCCCTACATCAAATGGATGTGAAGAATGCATTTCTCCATGGTGACTTACGGGAGGAAGTCTATATGGAAATTCCACCAGGATTTGCTAATAGTCAAACTGTCGGTAAAGTGTGTAAACTAAAGAAGTCACTCTATGGACTGAAGCAATCACCTAGGGCATGGTTTGACAGGTTCAGGAGGGCAGTCTGTGGCATGGGCTACATTCAGTGCAATGGTGATCATATGGTCTTCTACAAGCATAGAGCAACCTTTATCACCATTATGGCAGTGTATGTGGATGATATTGTGATTACAGGAGATGATGTGGAGGAAATAAAATGTTTGAAGGAGAATCTGGGAAGGGCCTTTGAGGTAAAGGATCTTGGACCACTGAGGTACTTCCTTGGGATTGAGATTGCTAGGTCACCTAAGGGGATAGTTCTCTCTCAAAGGAAATATGTCCTTGATCTGTTGACTGAAACAGGCATGCTTGGATGTCGGCCATGTAGTACTCCTATTGATAAAAATCATCAAATCAATGCCCAATGTGGAGATCCTATGAACAAAGAAACATATCAAAGGTTGGTGGGAAGACTGATATACCTGTGTCACACAAGACCTGACATTTCCTATGCAGTGAGTGTGGTGAGCAGGTATATGCATGATCCAAGAACTGGACATATGGAGGTTGTGTACAGGATTTTGAGGTATTTGAAGGGAACCCCTGGGAAAGGGTTATGGTTCAGGAAGAATGGGCACCTTGATGTGGAGGGCTACTGTGACGCAGATTGGGCGAGTAGCAAAGATGATAGGAGGTCCACCTCTGGGTATTGTGTGTTTGTGGGAGGCAATCTTGTCTCTTGGAGGAGGAAGAAACAAGCAGTTGTGGCTAGGTCTACTGCGGAGGCTGAGTATAGGGCAATGGCATTGAGCTTGTGTGAGATGTTGTGGCTAAAAGGCTTGCTGAAGGAGCTGCAAGTGTTAAGAAATGAGACAATGATGCTTCATTGTGATAACATTGCCGCAATCAATATTGCAAACAATCCGGTCCAGTTTGATCGTACCAAGCATGTGGAGATTGATAGATTCTTCATCAAAGAGAAGTTAGATGGTGGAGTCCTAAAGTTGAAATATGTAAAATCACGTGGCCAACTAGCTGACTGTTTTACAAAGGGTTTAGGACCTAGTGAAGTTGAGTTGAGTTGTAGTAAGATGGGCATGTTAGATATCTTTGGCCCATCTTGAGGGGGAGTGTTGGTGTAAATATTGTATTGTAGAAGGACTTATATGTAAAAGTAAGAAGAAGAAATAGATATCCTCTGGTCTGGAAGCTACCAGACAGTGAACTTCCCCCAAATCGAACATTCCTGATGACAGCCTGAGCAGCGTCGAAGCATACAATCCACAATAGAACAAATGGACATTGATCGAGATCCTTGGCAGCCGATGTCGGGCTGCTTTGGTTGTGGATTCAATGACAAGCTGTACATTATGGGTGGGCGTTCTAGCTTCACTATTGGCAATACGCGCTCGGTCAACGTGTATGAACCTAATCTCCACACTTGGGAGGAGCTCAATAGAGGCTGTGTGATGGTCACCTCTCATGCTGTCCTTGGCAAGAGTCTGTTCTGCATCGAGTGGAAGAATCAGCGGTCACTGGCAACATTTAACCCGGCAGACAACTCTTAGGAGAGGATCCCGTTGCCCCTTACTGGCAGCTCCAGCACTAAGTTTTGCCTTGGGTTTTTTGGCATGAAGGTTATTCTATTCTCACTGGAGGAGGAACCTGGGTACCAAACACTGGTGTATGATCCTGCAGCACCCACAGGATATGAGTGGCAGACAACTAAGCTCAAGCCTTCAGGGTCGTGCATATGCAGTGTGAGCATTGAAGTTTGAAGATATAGCTATATGTATAAATGGCACCCCTGGTATTCTTCTATGGCCTCACTGTTCTTCTGTAACTTCTGTCAAACCATGCACATATGTGTTCATAGTTGTATACGATTACGAGTGAAGTATTTTACATTAGGTGGTGTTGTGACAGTATATATCTGCTCCTCATTTCTGTCAATAGGCTGAGCTATAGATAAAGGAAAAGCTTGTAATTTGCTCCATTTGTGATTCTGTAAATTGATGTATATCTTCCAGATATGCCAAATTTTGATTCCTTAATAACAGCAGAATTTCTTGTCCTTCATCTGTGAAATGAACTACTACTCCTGAAAAGCAGCAGTTCAATGTGTCTTCTTTTTTGTTGAAGTAAAAGTGGTGTTAAAATTATATTTTCTATAATATACTCCCTCCGTCTACGGAAGAATCAATTCCTAGAATCCATGCTAGTCAAATTCTTTTAAGTTTGACTAACTTTATAGAAAAAGTAACAACATCTATGACATAAAATGCGCATTCTATAAAAATATATTCTATGATGCATCTAATGATACTAATTTGATACCATCAATCTTAGCATTTGTTTCTAGAAATTTGATCAAAGTTTAAAAAATTTTACTTAGGACAACTCTAGAAATACACTCTAACTAAATGATTGTTTGGATCTCTAGCTAGCTTACATGTTATCTATGCTAGCAAGGTTTCTCCTTGTTAGAGGAACTAAACTGACCATATGTTTTGTGCCCATGAAAATATTTCAAGATGAAATGTGACATCATTCTTTTCCCCCAAAAACCTAGAAATTTCATTTATGAAATACACAAGACAATTGCTTACAGATTATTATAGTCTGACCTTTTATACTTTTTCTTGTAGTTTCAAATTAAAGTTAGTTTGCTCTTCAAGTTATTATATACACATTGTCTACCTTATCCCCAAATATTATGTGAGCATATATTTGATATGTGCCGATGTGTAAATGGTAAGTGATTATCGAGGAGATAATCAAAGCATTGGTTAGGTGTATGTGGGACTAACCAGGGCATGATTTGTGGTTAGCTTGTGGATGTGCAGGGGTTGATGGAGAAAATGGAGAAGGCCAAGCTGGAATCCATGCGCAATGGACCAATAGCGGTGACAAGAGGACGCGAAGGCTTGGACTAAGGGACCAGGGCTGTAGGATGGACCATGGATAGCTAGCACTTAGGAACATCAACAAGCAAATAAAGCATGCTGATGAAGATGGTGTTGACTGAAGTCAAGACGAGGATTGGACCATGTCAAGGTAGGCGCACAAGCACTTGGTGATCCGTAGGTCGAGAACGAGGGACATGTGTCGGCATTGTGGAGAAGGCGTAATGGCTACTTGACTGCTGTTGGCGGTTTGGCAATTTTGGCCTCAAAATCATTGGCGACAGGTTTGCTTGTTTGGGTCTCAAAACCAGGCATCGGTGGACAAGTGGCATCATTAGAAAGCTTGTGTTGTGGCAAAGTAAAGTCCTGAGGACATAGGGACTACCTAATGCCCAATGAAAGCCATTGATGTCAGACATGGTCCGAATTACACACCAGAAATGGCATTGGACGTCCAGGCCGCTACGAAGATCGCAGCGAGGATCTCACTCTTTCACGATGAAGAACAAAGAGGTTTATAAGCAAACCTCCAGAGGATAACCAATGTGCATGCGTGACAAGGAACCGACTAGTTTTCAGGCAAACTAGCAAAGAAACCATTGAAGCTCTCACCCAGGAGGGACCTTGTCAGGGCAATGACGTCGGTGAGTTGCCCTAGTTCGACCGGCAAGCCTAGGGCCCCATCCTTGGTCATCAGATCAAGGGATGAACAACGTGGAGGTTGGAGGAGAGGAAAACGGGGTAAAAGGAGTAGATTGGTTTGTGTTTTGTCGATTGGATAGATGGGAACTTTATCAACCATGATCCTCTCATATATATAGAGAGGGGTGGTCTTATCCTAGTACAAAACCTCTTCAAATCTTATTTTCTAAGTTTTTCATGGTTTGGAACTGTTTGGATCAGAATCCCAAAGGCCAGATCCAAATAGTTATTAGGTCTATCGGAAGTTGATTCAGAACTTCCGACTCAAGTTGGAACTCCTGACGTTTGTCAGAACTCCCGACGTGGGTCGGAACTCATGACCTTCGGGTCAGAACTCCCGACAATGGAGCATCTTCACGAGGGCATAACTTCTTCATCTAAACCCCAAATTAGATGTTCCATATATGTTTTTTGACCACCTCGATGAGAGGAACGCAATGGTGAATTCCGTTCCACATTTTGATAACTTCACAAAATGGACAATTTTGGTTGTCAACATATGCCCCCTATTTTCAGGTAATGATACATGAACCTGAAAACACTTAAGCAAACAAAACTAAACAACAACGATACCAATCTCATCGGATGTTCAGTAACTAAGCATGATTTATATATCGACCATATTTGTTCGAAGGGTGATACATGTATTAGCCATTGTTTGGAGAACACTTTGGGCTTCTTACCAAACACTTGGAAAGTACCTTTTCAAGCACCTCTCGTTGATTGCTCTTGGAGACTATCACCTTGCAATGTCATCTCTAGTGAATATAAATTACCAAACATCACTTTGATCACTCCGTAAGGACTTTCTCAACTTGGCTTGTTGCTCCTCATCCACTTGGTAACATTGATTTCCACACCTAACATCATTCATTAATATGAAATGTGCCCATAGAGCTTTAGACCAAATTTTAGACCACCTCTTTGTTTTATCCCAATTTTCTTCTTCATGAGCTTGACCAAAGTCCATAGACTTCTCCCATAACCATCCTTGCTTGATCAAATCCATAATATGGAAGCTCTCTAATCATACAAACCGGCCATGTCATTACTAAAATTCAAGTTGGGCCGATTTGGTAATTCCTCGGTGAGCCAGAGGAGAGTCAGCTTAGCCAATTTGGGGAGTCGTCTCAACCATCTCTGCTGCTCCTGCACATAGGACAACAAAATTTTCTTACACTACCCTTTCTTTCATGTAAAAAATATGCCCACCAATGTCAAGGCCTAATGCTTATTGAACCAACATGTTGGCCTTTTGATTTTCATGCCTAGGAACATGCCAAATTTGAAATTTGGCAAAATAAACAATTATATCATGGCACATATCAAGATGAGCATAATGTGATCCCCTAGAACATCGAGACAAACCAGTAACTTGTTGTAAGTAAAGAATCACCATAGGATTCAACAAGTCGTACCTCATGGATTGTAGTATAGCGAAGCTGAATAGGACACATTCGGCTTGAATTTTTGTGCAAAATGTAATTTTAATCGGCTTGATGTCTCAAACAGCACCATTGTGAAATATAATGATCATGCCAACACCTTGGCCTTATTTGTAAGCCGATTAATCAAATTGTCACATCCATAAAGTAAATCAAGATACATATATCATGCCCCACACCTGAAAGCCACAAAACTGAATTTGTGGGAGCTTTCTAATAGCACGATGGTTGCAAACACTCAACGGCTATATTTTACACTAAGGGCGATATCAAAATATCGGCCATATGAATTCATCCACAAGAGCATGCATAACTCAAATGAATATTTTGGCCTCTCATCAGTGATAAGCAAAATAATTTGGCAACCCTCCATAACATAAAAATCTATACCAAGGACCCAAATAAGAAGCTAAGTGATAACTATGCATATCAGGGGATGAATTCCACATAAGCATAGGCAGAGAATATGGATGATGCCAAGACCGCTGATTTTGATGATTTGGTGCAAACCTCCAACTTGGCAATTCTTTCTTGAATCTTTTTCTCTCCTTTGTCTTTGTTGCACCACTTGCTTGAAAATCATCCTTCCAACTTTGAATACTTCATTTAGGAATCCATGCCAAGCCTTTTTATTTTAACTTCTCTGCACTAAGCTTTTGTAACTTCTTTTCTTGCCAATTTGGTAAACCGATTGAGCATATCGATTTTATTTCTGTTTTGGACAACGGCAAATCTTTCTTGATTTGGTCATTTTCACTTTCGTTTGTTCAGATTTGGCACGTAGCATATCAATACAAGATTTTCCCACTTGTTTGCCATCAACAGCCAGATTTTTCAACAATGTAATTGGCTTTTCAATAGTTAAATTCAGATCTGAACTTTCCTTTTTTGGCCATCATACTTCACATGGTAAACTTGCTTTACCACTTTCTTCTTTGGTTGAGCTCTAGACCGATTTTGGTCAGAACGGTCTTTATAAGATGATGATCTCTTTGAATGTTTAGGAGCAGCATTGTAGCACCCGGTTTTAAGAACAAAACCAGATACACACCATATGTGAGCCCAAGAAGTCAAATCTCATATATAGCCACAAATAAGGGTAATATCAATAGACAATGCTTATATAATGAACTTAATATGAAAGATATAACCTTAGATAGCAAACAGTGGAAAGACTCTCCGTTCTTCAGGCGAAAGCTCCAAATCCATAGGGACAACTGACTGGTTGAGCACAAGCCTAAACTCTTCTCCAAACTAGCAATCTGGTACCTATCCGGGATTTTTATCCAAATAAATTGTAAACGCAAGCGTAAGTACATCTCGTACTCAGCAAGGATAACATAGGGTTCATGAGGCTCAAAGGCTAGACACTGGTTTAACTACATGTAGCTTTTAGTTGTCACAATTTTAGCATATGAGTAGCATCAAGTTGTCAAGTCCCGAAGTAAACTCATGATCAAGTAAGTGAGTAAAGAATAGCATAAACAACATATTAACAATAATAATATTAATGATTTGTCATTAGTGATCATTTATTCTGTATTCGTCCAAGGCCGCTCGTGACCGTGAACACGGAGGATATATCAGTTTTACACTCTGCAGAGGTTGTACACTTTCACTGTGAGTCATGATTTACCCTTTCGCCCGAGGTAGCTAATCTCTTAACCCCCTTCCTAGGGAGGCCGGCAGGGTTCACTATGAAGCCTTTCAAAGGTTCGTCTAACAAGTTAGGGCCGCTTGGTTTCATTAGTCAGTCCATGTGATTCACCTGCAGGAATCCACGGTCTGCTATTCCCCATTTGCGCCACACAGGTAACCTCTAACAAGCTAGAAAAGGTCCTCATACTGAGCTAAAGCCAGAGCCATGTAGCCCTCATAGTTGTAGTTTATGTCCCGGATGGTCATATACAGATAAGTCCTTATGGAGAGAAACTAGAGCACCATAAGATAGCCCAATGCTCCAGCCCTCTTTACCAAAGTTGCTAAAAAGTCCTCTTTTAATGTTTATTGCATATTCCATTAATCAAATTACAAGATCATGGTTTAGTGGAGCACTAGCATAAGCTACCCAATGCAAAACCATAGATGACAAGGTACAAGATCAATGCTAGGAAATCCTTAACAAGAAGACACATGCAATATGAATTGTGTGATTAAAGTTGTTAGGAAGCAAGGATGATCCTATGCTAACATTAATTCAAATAAATAACTAAAATGTACCTCTACGTTTGTCACATTTGAAAAAAATACAACCAACATTTATGTACAACTAACTTTTATGTATATCTAATGTTGAGATATGAGATAAGTTACAAATCCATGTAGATTAATTATTTAAAAAATGTTACATGTCATGTTGGAATCATCCAATACAAATGCACGGTCACACGTTTGCATGCATGTTAGATCTCTAGCACTGCCACACGTTCGGGCATTAGCACCGGTCGAGAAGGGCCTGTTGCCCCGGTTCCCGAGCCGGTGCTGCCCTTCCGGGACTAAAGGCCCACCCTATAGTCCCGGTTCGGGTAAGCGGGGCTAAAGCCCCCCCCTGCTAGGGCTGCCACGTTGCAGCCAACCGGTGTTAAAGGGTTTCTTTTTCTTTTTTTTTGGTTCACTTCTTCAGTTCTGTTTATTGTTTGTATATAATATATAATAATAGGTTTTTCAATACATGTTTTTCTGATACAATAATATATTTATATTACACGCATATTAAGCATATATAAATGAAAATTATAGGCTTAGCTTAATAATTAAGCTTTGCCTATAATAAAATGAATAGGCTGTTGACGGTCCTTAAGTACTAAAATTAATAATCAAATAAACATGAAAAAGGATCAATATGAAACAAACATCTAGAATTAGGGTTTTATCTGACAGAATTCCACGAGCTTTGGTGTTTATCTATTTCTGCAGGGGGTTATCAGAAAATATGGAGAGAAGGCCCACATGTCATGTTTACAATGAGATAATTACGTGCCGCACAATTTTCCTCAATCTAGAAGGATCCAGAAGCCACGGGAACGAACGAGAGCACGATCGGGCTCGGGGCAGGGCGGCCGCCCAGCCCCCTTGGGCGCCCGCCCAGGGTTGGAGTTGGATCGGGACTCTGCTTCGGGACAACGCTCCACCGACCTAAAGGATCAATCTAAACCATACAATCTATGTCGGTTTGATCCAATGGCTCACGTTCACTTGAGGGGACTATAAAACCAGACCCCCTGGCCCCTGGAGGAGAAGAGGAGAAATCATTATTCAGAGGTAGCCATCAAAGTTAGGGTTTAGAGCTTCTCTCCCACAGAGAATTAGAATTAGCTACTCCCTAATCCTTCAAGTTTAGAGGTTGATTACATAGCAATTAGAGAAGTAGAGCACTACGCTCTGGATTTGGATCTTCGGTAATAAAGAGTGGTATTATTCATATCTTTCTCTAATTCTATTATTCTAATTGCATTATGTCTCTAATTATTATGTTCATAGTTTGCTCTAGTTCTATATTTGATATAGTTCTAATTGATAACGAGTTTATGTATAAGTTTGCAAAGCGCTTAGCTCTTGACGCGAGGGAGTTAGGTGATAGATCACATGTGAGCGTGGTGCTTAGATGTTATTTATCTGCAAATGTATCCTATTGGCCGGGTCGTGTGGTAGTTCGCGACAGTGACAACTTCGTTGATTCTTATGTAGTCCACCCTCCGTTGATAGGACAGGCAGAACCGGTATTGTGGAGTAAGTCATGCGATGCTCTGATTTACTTTATCAATGTTCCTTATACATGAATGAAGAGTCTTTTATGCTATATATGATCTTGTAGATAACTAGAGTAGATTATGACTTAGTAGTTAGTAGATAACTTAGAATCCATTCTCTAGCTAATCCGACATCACCTACATATATGAGGAGTAGTCTATTTTCTAATCGCTGTGTTATCTACCCATGAACTTATAATTCATTATCATTGTCTTTATGGTTTACCCCCTGCTAAAGTATGTGACTGTGTGACGAGTTTCTCATTAGTAATCATGTTCTTGCAAGTTTATCTCTAGTCTATGCCTTGATAGATTTTGCCCCTTGATTTAATTTCATCTTCTTGAGATCCCTTGAGCAAAATTATAAATAACGATACCTGGAATACTTATCCTGGTGAAATGCTACAATGAGGTGTTTTATCTGTGCGCTTGCAGATAGAATAGATTATTTTCTAGAGAGCCTTTACATTTATAAATACCTTTGTACACTCTGGCGCCATGCTAGGGATGACAACCTAGTATCTAAGTGGTGTTAGCTAGTGTCAACAAGCATTTCTAGCGCCGTTGTCGGGGATCTTATAGGAATCTATACGAGTCTCAGGAATAAGTCATAAAAGGGAACAAAAGGGTAATATTTAGGCAAGCCAGAAAATCAATCAAGGTTATTCATATAAAATATTAGACTAGACTATAGAGAAATAATTGCATAAAAAACAGCTACTAAGTGAGAAATCATAACAAGGCACCTCTGCTTTGGCAGGTTCACCCTGTTGTTTTTCTATGTTTATATTTTTATACAGGGTATAACAGGATTGACTTTGGGTACATTCAACTCTTCATCATCAGAACCAAAGCAATCAAGAGAAGAAGAAGCTAGCTACCAATTGCTGAAGCTATGGCACAAAAGACCTTGCAAGAATTCTCTGCTCCAAGCCTTAAGAACATTCCAACTGGTCCAAGATTTGCAGTAGAAGAAGGAATACCTGAGTTTGAGCTCAAGTCAAGCCTCATCAATTTGGTACAAGCTACACAATTCAGTGGAAAGGCACATGAAGATGCCAGTGCACACTTGCAGAATTTCTTAGAGATTGGAAGCACAATCCACATCAACGGAGTTAACAAAGACGTCATACTACTTCGTCTTTTTCCATTCTCACTAGAAGGAAAAGCGAGGAAGTGGTTCTACACTCATCAAGATAACATCAACAACTGGACGAACTTGTGAGATGCCTTTCTATCAAAGTTTTTCCCTATAGGCAAAACAACTGCCTTAAGAGGAAATATTGTCAGTTTCCAACAGCAGAAGACAGAAGCCATTTCAGAAGCATGGGAGCGTTTTCAAGGATACATATCAGACTGTCCTCACCATGGAATGGCCACATGGTTACTTATGCAGACCTTCTACCACGGATTAACCCAGAAGGCTCGTGAGTGCCTAGATGCATCTGCTAAAGGATCATTCTTGGAGCTTACAACTGGAAAAGCAGAGATACTTTTGGATAAGATAGCAGAAAACCAAAGCTGGTTCCAAGATAAAGCTCAACAATGTCATCAAACTGAAGAAATACCAGAAGAAGTAAATGCATTATCAACTAAGATGGAAAATTTGCTCCATTAGATTGACCAGAGGGCCAAGTTCAAAGAAGATCAAAGGGCCATTGAGACAGCATACAAATATCAACCAACTTCAAGTCAACCCAATAACAAAGGTATGAATTCAGGTAATACAGTCAAGCAACTTTTATTAAAAGAGATAATTTCTCAACAAGCCAAAATTAATGATGAAGTTAAACAAAGGCTAGATACAAATAAATCATCTCTAAAAGATATACACAATAAAATGGATTTTCTACTAACTGCCTTTGATGAGCAAAACACTCTTAATAAAAGGGTAGAGCTTAAATTAATAAAGATAGCTGCTGCACTGCCTGTTGCTACTAACCTTGAGCAGGTAAAGAATATAACTACTAGAGGAGGCAAAGCTACTAGAGATCCACCATACCCAAAAGAGAAACAAAGAACATCAGCACCAGTGCAACCAGCAGTGATAGAAGAAGAAAGCCCAGTTGGAGCAGAAGATCTGCCACAACCACCAAGAACTGGAGAAATGAGGAAAGATTTTTACGACACCAACTATTTGCCATTTCCCAGAAGAAACAGAGGACTGCAGTCGGATGAGCAGTTTGGTAAGTTTGTAGAGGTCATTCAGAAATTATATGTCAACATACCTCTGCTCGATGCCATACAGGTACCTACATATGCAAAGTACATCAGAGATATTCTTAACAAGAAGAGGCCACTACCCACCACTGAGGTTATCAAGCTGACAGAAGAATGTAGTGCGGCCATCCTCAATAAACCACCAAAGAAGAAGGAAGATCCTGGATGTCCCACTATTGATTGCTCGATCGGAAACCAACACTTCAACAATGCACTTTGTGATCTCGGAGCAAGTGTCAGTGTGATGCCAGCATCAGTCTACAAAAAGCTTGATCATGCAGCCTTAGAACCAACATCAATGTGTCTACAACTAGCGGATCAATCGGTTCGACACCCGCTGGGTATCGCCGAGAACATTCCAGTCAAGATCAGAGATTTCCTTGTGTCAGTAGACTTCGTAGTACTGGACATGAGTCCTGACTCAAAAGTGTCCATCATCCTTGGAAGGCCATTTCTGAGCACTGCCAATGCCCACATTGATGTCGGGAAGGGAGAAATCAAGTTCAACATAAACGGTCAAGAAGAATACTTCACATTCAAACCCAGACCAGAGAGAGACTCTACAGTGAAGGAAGTTCATGAAGAACCACTGGAGACACCATCTCCGGAGGAAGGTAACTCAGAAGATTAAAAGATTTGGAGGTCCAGCTTGGGGGACCTAAAAATCCCAAACCCTCACCGGGAGGTAAATCGGTATTTATCCGCATTATTTTTCTCATATTTAAATTCTTGCATAATTAATTTTTGCATTAGTCATAGCATAATTATAATAATCAAAAAGCCCCATATAAATAATATTCATGGTGTGTAACAACCCATATTTATTAATTATTGTGGAGGCACAAAAATATTCTTCATTATCATTTTCATTAAGTGTTAATTCTCATAGATTTTCCTACATTATATTTAATTATATTAATCTTCTAGAAGCATGACCCACACTCTTTGGGTCCCACATATCATACACTTCACCTCACATACATCCCATCATATAATTTCATCCACCAATATGTTTCCACTCACCTGACATCTTTCCACCGTCCAACCACTACCAACACAACATTATTCTGCGTGAGATCAAAGCAAGGAAGCAAGTGGAGGAGGCAGACCCAGGATGGGCATCACAAGTGGGCGCCCGCCCACCTACCAAGGGCGCCTGCCCTGCTCCCTCTTCCTCCTATAAATAGCCACCTTCTACCTCCATCTTCTTCACACAAGCACTCTAGAAAACCACACAAGTTTCAGTTTCCCGAGAAGGAGTTCTTGTAGTGAAGAGAAGAGAGTAGAGAGAAAGAGGAGAGTGGAAGGGAAGGTTGGAGTTCTTTTGAGAGAGTGATTGTCACCTAGCAAGTAGTGATCCCGTTGTCTAAGCGGAAGTAAAAGTTGTTTAGGGGGAGGCTCTGTAACACCCTAGGTGTTAAGCATGCACTTAGTCTCATCAAAGTCATGCATAAGCATTTCCATCAAGCATAAGCATCATGAGCATGACACTCTTTTCAAATTATGATTTTATGTGCTTCATTTCATGTGCTTTAATTATGTTAAAAATGTGATGCTTGTTTCTAAAATTGTGAAATATTCAAATTAGGTTGCTTTATGTGTCAGAAGAATTAAGAACATTTTTGTGCAATTTTTGGAGCTATGGAATTTGAGAAATGGAGTTTATACAAACTTTTTCAAAATGAATTTATTTAAAACCTAGAACTGAGTTTTAACTTGTAATTCAAATTTTGTTTGGAATTTGGTCTTGCTTGTCAAAGCAAAGTTGTAGAGTTTTTAATTTGGAACAACTTTGTTTTTGGGAGCAAGAGGTGAAAATGATTTTAAATTGGTCCAAATGAATTTAGAAAGAATTTGGAGAAAAGAAATTCAAAAAAAAAAGGAGAAAGGGGCAGGCGCTGCTGGGCCAACCCCGCTTCCCTTTCGGCCCAGCAAGCGACCCGGCCTGCCTCCCCTCTCCCTCTCCCTCCCGCGCGCGGACGCGCCTCGCTCCACCCGGCGCCGGCCACGTGGCGGCCGTACGCCGGCGTTGGACGCGCCGCGGCCGGCCTCCAACCCCCCCTGGTCGGGACGCCGGCGCAGGCTCCCAGACCATTTCGCCCATTCTGTCCCCCGCGCCCTCCTTCTCCTTCCTCCTCCGCTCGCACCGTGCAGCAGCAGCCGCTCCTCCGCGCGCCATTGCCGGAGAGAGCTCCGCCGCTCGTCGCCGGCCACACCAGAGCCTCAAGCTCAACGCCGAGAGCACCAGGGCACTCGCCGTCGCTAGGGTAAGCTCGTGCGAACGTTCTACCGAGGTGAGAGTCCGTCGAGCGCCGTGAATCGCTCGCCGGAGTTACCCCGAGCTCGCCGGAGTACTCCGCCGCGGCGGATCTAGCGTTTCCCTGCGTCTTTTCGCTCGTTCTCTGTTGCGCTAGGTCGGTAGGAAGATGAGGAAGCTCGGAGAGGCGTTTGCGCACGCTCTACCGCGCCGGAGCAGCCTGGCCACGGCGAGCAGCGCCGCCGTGCCGCCATGCATGCTCGCCGGAGGTGTTCCGGCCGCCCTCTGGTCGATCCAAGGGTACCGTTGGGTGCGTCTTGCTGCGGGGAGCACGTTGGTGCTCACCCCGTGGCCGGAGACCTCACCGCCGGCGAGATCCGCTCGTCGGAGGTGAGCTCCCTCTCGGTCTCGCTGACTGGTGGGGTCGGGGACCCACTGTCAGTCGCAGGGGTACCCCGGTGGGTGTAGATCTGGGTGTGCGTAGCGTTTTTCGTCGGTTTTCTTGAAAAAGTGTTTTCCAGAAATTGATTTAAGGTTTGAAAAATCTATATCTTGAGTTCTATAGCTCCAAATTGAATGAAATAAATTTTGGTGTGCTCTATATTTCCAGATCTACAGTTTGATGTAATTGCATGTCATGTTGGAGCAACTTTTCTGTGTGAATATATTTTATCCATGATTTTGTTAAACTTGGAAAATGCATAGTAAATGAAATATGGCTCAGAAAAATGTGAAACTTGATTTGTTGGTTTTGCATGTGTGTTTGCTCACTAGGAAAAAGTGGGTACATATTATTTAGTGTATAAATGAATTTATGGTAATTTAAATGCTTGCATGGCAGTACTTTATGATTTTTAATAATTAAATGGGTCATGCAATAAATCTGGAAAAATTTGTGGGTGTTTCTTATGATATTATGCAAATTGTAAAAATATGAAATCTGTGGTTTAACACTTGTATCCCAGTAGAGTGATTTTACTTGCCTTATCAATTAATCTTGTGATTTTTGTGGCTCAAAATAAGTATCCAAAAATCATGAAAAATTTACAGTAGACTTTATGCTTAGCTGGTAGTCTCCTGTAATTTTCGTGGAATTTATTGATGAACAGAATTGCATTTGATTTTTAATGGGCTTAGAAAATGAATAAAGAAAACTATGAATGGTTGTATATATAGGTTGAATGGAGTAAGTTGGGTTTGGTGTATCTTTGAAGCATCATGGAGGTTGCTGGTTGCATTTGAAAAATAATTATAGAAGAGAATGTAATAGATGTTTGATTCAATTGTTTATTCTTGGATGATGTTGACTACCTTGTAATAAGCATGACCCAGTGCATCACCTATGCATCATAACATGACTCCTTTGACACTCTCTCTTACAAGCATCCACTCGGGCATCTCACACTCCACTCATGAGCATATATGCATCATACAGGCTCGCAGGAGAACGAGGTGGGACCCGAGGAGCCAGAGGAGATTCAGGAGCAGGAACCTCCGAAAGCACCGGAACCCGGAGAGGAATTGCAGGAGTGTCCGGATCACCGACCCAGCACGTTTGAGAAAGGCAAGCCCCGGAGCATTCTAAGTCTCCCTATTCTCGCTAACTTATATAAAGTGCTATACTTGTTCTACTGTATTGCATATTAAGTGATAGGAGTTGCCTGATACCGTTGCTGCATAAGTACTCCTTGTTATTCCTACTCATTCAACTACCTTGTCCTATGTAGATAGGCACGGAGTCTATGCTTAGCTTGCTTAGTTCGGTAGAAGTCGGGTGATTCCCTGTCACCTGCGAGATATAGGTGGATACCTGCTTGATTAAGCATTGGTTGCTCGGGGAAAAGAATAACCAAGTGTGGAATGAATTTGGAGACCGGGCAGAGACTTATGGTGGGTTGACCATAGTGCCCCTGCCTGTGTCGATTAAGGACCGATCGTTGACGGCCCTCTTGTCATGTTGAACGCATGGCCCACATTTAGCTGGAAGGATAAGTCGTTCCGACCGCGAAGCCTGAGCACTATCCGGGCCGGGAATCGGCCCGATGTACGCGCTGTATTGGTGATGGTTGAGGAGAACGACGAGGGCGCGGCGCGCAACCTTGGTATACCTTGGATACCTCGGTCGCCGGAACGGTCCTCAGGTACGGGCGGTGCCTGTCGAACCCGCGAATTGGTCCTGGATAGTGCAACACGGTGACCTGTAGCTCACTTGATCAGTGAGTGTGGTTTGTGCGGGGAATAAACTCGCCAGCTGGTTAGAAATCGATTCGAATCGCCATCGCTCCTGGATAGTGAGCACTTGACATGAGCCCTGTCCTCGTAGTAAGGACTATGGAACACTTGGGTTATAATGATGAATAGTTTTAAGAAATGCTATGATGAGGTACTATCATAGTCTCATACTTGCTTGTAATAGTGCAGGTGCAAACCTAGACGATAGGTAATGATACTTTCAATTTGAGCCAATTAAAGGAAGAAAGACTTATGTAGGTTATGTTAGCGAAATGCTGCGGTTTTGCAAAATGGTCGTCAGCTACCCCACTATATAGCCTTCATGATCCTTGATGAGTCTTTATTTTAAGTTTATGATGGGTAAGTCTAGCTGAGTACCTTCTCGTACTCAGGGTTCTATTCCCATGTTGTTTTGC
This sequence comes from Sorghum bicolor, assembly GCF_000003195.3. Lineage (NCBI taxonomy): Eukaryota > Viridiplantae > Streptophyta > Magnoliopsida > Poales > Poaceae > Sorghum > Sorghum bicolor. The sequence goes on from NC_012875.2 coordinate 33,819,802, forward strand.
AGATGGTCAAATGTACTATGGTTATTGCATCCTCTGTCTGTACCCAGCTATGGGTGATGATTAGACCAAGGGCGATGGTCACTCCGTCTCTTCTTTTGCTTTTGTGGGAATGACCGAACTATGGCACTGTATCAGACTTATCGTGTGTGTTGTAATTTCAAACTATGAAGCTTCCGCTACTTGAAGAACTTGGTTTGTAATAACTTTAAGCACTCCGATGTATTTTATGAATGTTGTAATCTGGATGTACTTGTGGATGGCGACCGCTAAACTTATTACGATCTTGGATGTTATGTGATGTGTGGTTTGAAATCCTTCGAGATTTCACGGACTACCGGGATTATATGGGCTTAAGCGTGATAGTCCGACTATGCAAATGGTCACTATTAGGCTTAATCTCTTATAATTTGGTCGGTTCTGTTACAGCTGGCATCGGAGCAAGGTTTAGCGAGTTACTGTTCATAAGTACGTTTTAAACAAAAATCTAAACCGGTTTAGTAAAAGATTTAATTAATTAATTAATAATGATCAAGGTGTTAAACTAAGTTTTGGAAAACTATCTAGTGTGCCATGGTCATATCCTTTATGCCCAGTTAAGGACTCTAAGGTGGCTAGCTAAGTACTGACTTGGGGGTTAATGCATCATATTTTTATTTCGTCGCTCATACGGCGTGCAATAGTATGAGTGCCATTCATTTGAGTGGTAATGTATGGATCAATTCTTCCTCTACGCCATGGTAAGTGGGAGTTGTGAGCGCATGATCGGATACACTGCCGGTCTAGGGAAGTGTTGTCAGGTGCTGTGTCATGCACACATGTTGGTGTGTCTTGGGAACAGTACCGCATGCTGGGAATTCCGTCCTGAGAGACGATGCCGTCATTAGGGCGATGATGTGGGTAGTGACACATCGCATGCATGGACGGGTGTCTGTGTGTGCGAAGTGCCTAGTTTTAAATTCCTATTCTGCACGATCATACTGTGGGTGGGCTGAAATGAGTTTTCTGCAGGTACCCTAACCACGTTCTCGCTTAGAACGCTAGTTACGTTATGAGCGAACGTTGTATGCCACCGCGTATACCGCTTAGTGTTAACTTTTGTTTTCTAAGTTTGTGAGATCGTAAGTTCGTACATGCATCATGTGCATTTCATATCATTGCTTACTTTCCCCCTTAATTTAATCTGTCCCAATTTTAAATGAAATAAATAAAGGTAATCCTCGCTCTTACCCACGGTATTCCATTTGCAGCAGATGGCACGCACTAGGCTCACCGCTCGCAAGTCCACTGGTGGGCGGGCCCCTCGCCGTCCGTTGGCAGCTAGGAGCTCGCGACATAAGAGCAAGTTCCTAGAGGAGTTTGGGATGCCCACTTTGCTTTGGAGGGTGCTCAGTTCGATGGGGTATCCCAAAGGAAGGGAGCCTCGATACTATTGGGATAAGGAGCCGCTTGGGGATGAGACCTTGGTGGGGATCGAGGCAGTTGTCCCTACCAGTGGAGGAGACCCTACTTGGGGCGGTTGGGTGTACGAGTCCCGAGGTGTCACGCCTTTCCACGGTGCCAGCAGGGCAGCTTTCGCAGTTTTGAGGGACCTCATGGAGAGGTTTCCACAGGAGCTGGCCCACGCCTTCGCTGGGGTGTTTCCCCGGGGTGACCCTTACACTTCGGTGTGGGATCAGTCCGAGGTGAATGCTCTAGAGAGGAGTGCGGATGAGGACCAGCACAGTGACAGTGCAGCTATGAGTGCTATGTACGCGTTGATGAAGACCTATGGAGGCCTGGAGCGTTGTTTGGGTCGCTTGTCCGGGTCTCTTCTCACCGTCCAGGATGAGAAGCGTCAGTTGCAGCGTGAGTTTGACTCTGAGGTTGAGAGGCTACAGGCAGAGTTGGCTCGTGTGACCAGAGAGAGAGACCAGGCAGTCCAGAAGAACAGTGAGCTGAGTCAGGACCTGCTTGCAGTACGGGAGCAGAAGGACAGGGTGACTACTGCTCACAGGAACTGCGAGCGCATGCTAGTCCATGTGCTTGGACAGAGGAATGAAGCCTCGCACGAGGAGGACACTTTGAGAGCCCGACAGCTGGAGCTAGAGCAGCAGCTAGCTAATGCCGAGGAGTACAATGAGAACTTGCATGAGGAGATCCACCAGCTGCATAACCAGCTCCATCCTCACCACCTGCCTGGAGCAGCGGAGCTAGACTCTGAGGAAGAGATGGACGCGGATCCCGAGATAGGAGCAGCTGCTAGTGGAGATGAGGATGAGGATGGCTCCGGCATGGACAGTGACCATAGCGACTAGATGCTAGGGCTCTAGAGCTAGTCTTTCCTCTTTTGTGATGTATGTTGCGTGGCATGTCATGTACTTTTGGATCTGGGCTGTGTAAGACTTTATGAGTTGATGCTGAAAGTCCAGTGTATGTATGCTGGCAAGTTGGATGTACACGAACCTTGTTGCGTGAATGTTAAGTAATCTGTTAGTGATGTTGTGCGTGGATGATGAGTTGTTGTGCCTTTGTTTATTGTGTGAATTTATTCCCTCAGTAAATTTAGTATGGCACGATTTTACACATTTTCTACCGGTTGATGGCAACTCCTAACGATTGCTTATCATTGGCGTATGCAGATGGTACAAACACGTGGCGGGGGTAACAGCAATCCGGGCCTTGGAGCAGGTACCTCCGTAGGTGGGGCTCAACGGAATGAGGACCGAGCGCCAACACCACCACCGCCTCCCCCGTACACTGCGGATGTGTTTTTCGCGCAGTTTCTGGGAAGCCAACGCAACATGGAACAGATGCAGCGCAACATGGAAGAAGCTTTGCGCAACATAGCTGACAACACCTGTCGTGGGGATAATCAGGGTGGCCGGGAGGTCAACCAGTACAGTTCGTTCAAGGACTTCATGGATACCAAGCCACCAATCTTTAAGGAGGCCTTGGAACCGCTCGAAGCAGATGAGTGGATCAATACCATGGAGCAGAAGTTTCGTCTTCTTCGGATGACAGAAGAACTCAAGGCTGAATATGTGGCACATCAGTTGCAAGGACCTGCTGGGATTTGGTGGTCCCATCACCGTACCACCTACCCAGAAGGGACACCAATCACCTAGAACCGCTTCACCACCGCTTTCCGGGGAAATTACATTCCTCCTGGTGTGGTTGAAATGAAGGTTGGGGAGTTCATGAGGCTGTCCCAAGGGACGAAGTCTGTGAAGGAGTATCTACACGCTTTCAACAATCTCGCTCGCTATGCCCCTGAGTTTGTGAACACGGAGGCTAAGAAGATTGCTAGTTTCCAGAGAGGTTTGAATCCAAAGATGCTGAAGACCATGGGTACAGGGGCCAGGGCTACTTTCAATGCCTATATCAGTGACTGTCTGACCCAAGAGAACAATAACAACAACTACAGTGCATCCAAGTCACGTAAAAGGGCTTTTGAAGCAGGATCATCCCAGTCCAGGGCACCAGTGGCAGGGCGACAGCAGTATCGTCCTCCTGCCCCGGGTGCTAGGTTCCGACCACCGCAGAGAAGGAACACCAGGCATCCAACACAGCAGAAACCGTACAAGGTGGCGATAGCTCCTGCTAAGCCAAAGGCAATTCAAGCTGCAGCACCTGCCGTCAACAGTGCGCCCAAGGGTCCATGCTATAACTGCCACAAGATGGGGCACTTTTCTAAGGAATGTCCCTACCCCAAGAGGCAGCAGCCAACCTATCCAGCTCGTGTGCACCATACCTCGATCGAGGAGATTCCGGAAGGAGAACCGGTAACAGCTGGTATGTTTCCTGTCAACCAACATCTTGCAGTTGTTTTGTTTGATTCTGGATCATCGCATTCATTCATGAGCCAAGCATTTGCACAAAAGCATGATCAGCCAGTTACTGAGTTAGGTTATGGCTATCGCATCAGCTCAGCCGGAGCCGATGTGTTGACTAATAAAACGGTAACAGGAGTTACCTTGGATATCAGTGGTCGGAGGTTCCGTGTAAATCTTGTGGTCATGCCAGGGCTGGTTTTGGATGTCATCATTGGGATGAACAAAATGACTGATTGGGGCGCGGTTATAGATACCGGGAATAGAACTCTATCCCTTAGAGACCCGCAAGGGAAGGGGGTGCTTCAGGTCAAGCTACCTAGACGGTTGGACTTCGCCAGTCTTTCCTGTGCAGTACAGGTAGTCTCTCTAGAACACATACCCGTGGTATGTGAGTTCGCTGATGTGTTTCCTGAGGATTTACCAGGACTTCCCCCAGATAGGGAGGTAGAGTTTGCAATCGAGTTGATACCAGGTACAGCACCAATATCTAGAAGGCCGTATCGGATGCCCCCAAATGGACTCGCTGAGTTGAAGAATCAACTAAAAGAGTTGCTGGATAAAGGGTTCATCCGGCCAAGTTCGTCGGAATGGGGTTGTCCAGCGTTGTTTGTGAAAAAGAAGGATCAGTCGTTGCGCATGTGCGTGGACTATCGTCCACTCAATGCAGTGACAATCAAAAATAAGTATCCCTTGCCAAGGATTGATATCCTGTTTGATCAGTTATCCAAGGCAAGAGTGTTTTCTAAGATAGATTTGAGATCTGGGTATCACCAAATCAAGATTCGTCCGCAAGATATCACGAAGACTGCTTTTTCCACCCGATATGGGTTGTATGAGTATCTAGTCATGTCCTTTGGGTTGACAAATGCTCCTGCATACTTTATGTATCTGATGAATTCAGTCTTTATGCCAGAATTGGATAAGTTTGTTGTGGTGTTTATCGATGATATTCTGGTATATTCAGAAAATGAGCAAGATCACGCCGAACATCTGAGAATCGTGCTGACACGATTACGAGAGCATCAGTTATATGCCAAGTTCAGCAAGTGTGAGTTCTGGTTGAAGAAAGTTCCGTTCCTAGGGCACATTTTGTCTGAAGAAGGGATTGCCGTAGATCCATCAAAAGTGCAGGAAGTCATGGACTAGAAGGCACCAACTTCTGTCTCGGAAGTTAGAAGTTTTCTTGGTCTGGCCGGGTATTATCGTCGTTTCATACCTGACTTCTCCAAGATTGCTAAGCCAATGACAAGTTTGCTACAAAAGGATCACAAGTTCGTCTGGACGAAAGGGTGTGAGTTAGCCTTCCGCACCTTGCGAAAGTTGCTAACCACTGCTCCCGTTCTGGCACAACCTAATATAGAGAAGCCTTTTGATGTGTTTTGTGACGCATCGAAGAGTGGCCTGGGGTGTGTGTTGATGCAAGATGGCAGGGTGATAGCTTATGCTTCCCGACAGTTGAGAAAGCATGAAGTCAACTATCCAACGCACGACCTTGAGTTAGCAGCAGTGGTACATGCTTTGAAGATCTGGAGACATTATCTGCTAGGAAATAAGTGTCACATTTACACCGATCACAAGAGTTTGAAGTACATCTTCACTCAGTCCGAGCTGAATATGAGGCAACGACGGTGGTTAGAGCTAATCAAGGATTATGACCTGGAAGTTCACTATCATCCAGGCAAAGCTAATGTGGTCGCAGATGCTTTGAGTCGCAAACCGCACTATCAAATGGTTCAACCGTTGTTTGAAGATGGGTTCAATCTTATGCATCCTGAGGTCTTATGTCATATACAACTCAGTTGTTCACTCGAGAGTCAAGTCATTGAAGGTCAGAAAACAGACAAGGGTATTTTCCACATCAAAGAGAAGATCAAAGATGACCCAAAGACTCAGTTTCGGGTTGATGAGAAGGGGGTACTGTGGTTTCAACAGCGGTTAGTGGTCCCGAAAGATCGGGAGTTGAAGAATCGCATCATGGATGAAGCCCATCTCTCTAAGCTTTCTATTCATCCTGGCAGCAGCAAAATGTATCAAGATCTAAGGCCCCACTTTTGGTGGACCAAGATGAAGAAAGAAATAGCCGCTTATGTGGCCCGTTGTGACACGTGTTGCAGAGTTAAGGCCATCCATATGAAACCTGCAGGTCTGTTACAACCGTTATCAGTTCCGGAGTGGAAATGGGAAGAGGTCAGTATGGACTTTATCATAGGTTTACCAACCACAAGGAAGGGGAATGACTCGATTTGGGTAATCATAGATCGATTGACCAAATCGGCCCATTTCATCCCTGTGAAGACTCGTTACCGACCTCCTGAGTATGCCGATATATATATGGCTGAGATTGTCAAGTTGCATGGTATCCCCAAGACAATCATATCGGATAGAGGACCGCAGTTCACTGCTCACTTCTGGGAGCGCATGCATAAAAGTTTGGGGACCAGTTTGATAAGAAGCACAGCCTATCATCCCCAGACTTCAGGCCAAACTGAGAGGCTAAATCAAGTGTTGGAAGATATGCTGAGGGCCTGTGTGCTATCATCCAGGGGATCGTGGGAATCATGGTTACCTTTGGCTGAGTTCTCATACAATAATAGTTATCAAGAGAGCATCAAGATGGCCCCGTTCGAAGCTTTGTATGGGCGGAGATGTCGAACTCCGTTAAACTGGGTGGAACCTGGTGAAAGGAGATACTATGGTATCGACTTTGTGAATGATGCCGAGAAAAAGGTGCAGATTATACAGCAACATATGCAAGCAGCGCAATCACGACAGAAGAGTTATGCTGATAAGAGAAGAAGGCCACTTGAATTCAACATAGGTGACTATGTGTACCTCAAGGTTACGCCAATGAAGAAAGTTCAACGTTTCCGAGTTCGAAGCAAGCTTGCACCCAGATATGTGGGACCGTACCAAGTGCTAGAGAGGAAAGGCCCAATGGCCTATAAGATTCAGTTACCTGAAGAGATGAGCTCGATCTTTTCGGTCTTCCATGTGTCGCAACTACGGAAATGTTTGAAAGTGCCTGAGCAAAGAATTGAACCTCGAGGGATCAAAATAAAAGCAGACTTAGAGTATAAAGAGCAGCCAGTGGGAATTGTGGATACCAAGGAGCGAGTAACCCGAAACAAAGTTGTCAGAACGTACAAAGTGGTGTGGAGTCATCATGACGATAGGGATGCCACTTGGGAAACAGAGGATTACTTAAAAGCAGTTTATCTAAAATTTCATAAGAAATGGTTAGTAACCCAAAATCTCGGGACGAGATTTCCCTAAGGGGGGAAGGGCTGTAACACCCTAGGTGTTAAGCATGCACTTAGTCTCATCAAAGTCATGCATAAGCATTTCCATCAAGCATAAGCATCATGAGCATGACACTCTTTTCAAATTATGATTTTATGTGCTTCATTTCATGTGCTTTAATTATGTTAAAAATGTGATGCTTGTTTCTAAAATTGTGAAATATTCAAATTAGGTTGCTTTATGTGTCAGAAGAATTAAGAACATTTTTGTGCAATTTTTGGAGCTATGGAATTTGAGAAATGGAGTTTATACAAACTTTTCCAAAATGAATTTATTTAAAACCTAGAACTGAGTTTTAACTTGTAATTCAAATTTTGTTTGGAATTTGGTCTTGCTTGTCAAAGCAAAGTTGTAGAGTTTTTAATTTGGAACAACTTTGTTTTTGGGAGCAAGAGGTGAAAATGATTTTAAATTGGTCCAAATGAATTTAGAAAGAATTTGGAGAAAAGAAATTCAAAAAAAAAAGGAGAAAGGGGCAGGCGCTGCTGGGCCAACCCCGCTTCCCTTTTGGCCCAGCAAGCGACCCGGCCTGCCTCCCCTCTCCCTCTCCCTCCCGCGCGCGGACGCGCCTCGCTCCACCCGGCGCCGGCCACGTGGCGGCCGTACGCCGGCGTTGGACGCGCCGCGGCCGGCCTCCAACCCCCCCTGGTCGGGACGCCGGCGCAGGCTCCCAGACCATTTCGCCCATTCTGTCCCCCGCGCCCTCCTTCTCCTTCCTCCTCCGCTCGTACCGCGCAGCAGCAGCCGCTCCTCCGCGCGCCATTGCCGGAGAGAGCTCCGCCGCTCGTCGCCGGCCACACCAGAGCCTCAAGCTCGACGCCGAGAGCACCAGGGCACTCGCCGTCGCTAGGGTAAGCTCGTGCGAACGTTCTACCGAGGTGAGAGTCCGTCGAGCGCCGTGAATCGCTCGCCGGAGTTACCCCGAGCTCGCCGGAGTACTCCGCCGCGGCGGATCTAGCGTTTCCCTGCGTCTTTTCGCTCGTTCTCTGTTGCGCTAGGTCGTAGGAAGATGAGGAAGCTCGGAGAGGCGTTTGCGCACGCTCTACCGCGCCGGAGCAGCCTGGCCACGGCGAGCAGCGCCGCCGTGCCGCCATGCATGCTCGCCGGAGGTGTTCCGGCCGCCCTCTGGTCGATCCAAGGGTACCGTTGGGTGCGTCTTGCTGCGGGGAGCACGTTGGTGCTCACCCCGTGGCCGGAGACCTCACCGCCGGCGAGATCCGCTCGTCGGAGGTGAGCTCCCTCTCGGTCTCGCTGACTGGTGGGGTCGGGGACCCACTGTCAGTCGCAGGGGTACCCCGGTGGGTGTAGATCTGGGTGTGCGTAGCGTTTTTCGTCGGTTTTCTTGAAAAAGTGTTTTCCAGAAATTGATTTAAGGTTTGAAAAATCTATATCTTGAGTTCTATAGCTCCAAATTGAATGAAATAAATTTTGGTGTGCTCTATATTTCTAGATCTACAGTTTGATGTAATTGCATGTCATGTTGGAGCAACTTTTCTGTGTGAATATATTTTATCCATGATTTTGTTAAACTTGGAAAATGCATAGTAAATGAAATATGGCTCAGAAAAATGTGAAACTTGATTTGTTGGTTTTGCATGTGTGTTTGCTCACTGGGAAAAAGTGGGTATATATTATTTAGTGTATAAATGAATTTATGGTAATTTAAATGCTTGCATGGCAGTACTTTATGATTTTTAATAATTAAATGGGTCATGCAATAAATCTGGAAAAATTTGTGGGTGTTTCTTATGATATTATGCAAATTGTAAAAATATGAAATCTGTGGTTTAACACTTGTATCCCAGTAGAGTGATTTTACTTGCCTTATCAATTAATATTGTGATTTTTGTGGCTCAAAATAAGTATCCAAAAATCATGAAAAATTTACAGTAGACTTTATGCTTAGCTGGTAGTCTCCTGTAATTTTTGTGGAATTTATTGATGAACAGAATTTCATTTGATTTTTAATGGGCTTAGAAAATGAATAAAGAAAACTATGAATGGTTGTATATATAGGTTGAATGGAGTAAGTTGGGTTTGGTGTATCTTTGAAGCATCATGGAGGTTGCTGGTTGCATTTGAAAAATAATTATAGAAGAGAATGTAATAGATGTTTGATTCAATTGTTTATTCTTGGATGATGTTGACTACCTTGTAATAAGCATGACCCAGTGCATCACCTATGCATCATAACATGACTCCTTTGACACTCTCTCTTACAAGCATCCACTCGGGCATCTCACACTCCACTCATGAGCATATATGCATCATACAGGCTCGCAGGAGAACGAGGTGGGACCCGAGGAGCCAGAGGAGATTCAGGAGCAGGAACCTCCGAAAGCACCGGAACCCGGAGAGGAATTGCAGGAGTGTCCGGATCACCGACCCAGCACGTTGAGAAAGGCAAGCCCCAGAGCATTCTAAGTCTCCCTATTCTCGCTAACTTATATAAAGTGCTATACTTGTTCTACTGTATTGCATATTAAGTGATAGGAGTTGCCTGATACCGTTGCTGCATAAGTACTCCTTGTTATTCCTACTCATTCAACTACCTTGTCCTATGTAGATAGGCACGGAGTCTATGCTTAGCTTGCTTAGTTCGGTAGAAGTCGGGTGATTCCCTGTCACCTGCGAGATATAGGTGGATACCTGCTTGATTAAGCATTGGTTGCTCGGGGAAAAGAATAACCAAGTGTGGAATGAATTTGGAGACCGGGCAGAGACTTATGGTGGGTTGACCATAGTGCCCCTGCCTGTGTCGATTAAGGACCGATCGTTGACGGCCCTCTTGTCATGTTGAACGCATGCCCCACATTTAGCTGGAAGGATAAGTCGTTCCGACCGCGAAGCCTGAGCACTATCCGGGCCGGGAATCGGCCTGATGTACGCGTTGTATTGGTGATGGTTGAGGAGAATGACGAGGGCGCGGCGCGCAACCTTGGTATACCTTGGATACCTCAGTCGCCGGAACGGTCCTCGGGTACGGGCGGTGCCTGTCGAACCCGCGAATTGGTCCTGGATAGTGCAACACGGTGACCTGTAGCTCACTTGATCAGTGAGTGTGGTTTGTGTGGGGAATAAACTCGCCAGCTGGTTAGAAATCGATTCGAATCGCCATCGCTCCTGGATAGTGAGCACTTGACATGAGCCCTGTCCTCGTAGTAAGGACTATGGAACACTTGGGTTATAATGATGAATAGTTTTAAGAAATGCTATGATGAGGTACTATCATAGTCTCATACTTGCTTGTAATAGTGCAGGTGCAAACCTAGACGATAGGTAATGATACTTTCAACTTGAGCCAATTAAAGGAAGAAAGACTTATGTAGGTTATGTTAGCGAAATGCTGCGGTTTTGCAAAATGGTCGTCAGCTACCCCACTATATAGCCTTCATGATCCTTGATGAGTCTTTATTTTAAGTTTATGACGGGTAAGTCTAGCTGAGTACCTTCTCGTACTCAGGGTTCTATTCCCATGTTGTTTTGCAGATGGTCAAATGTACTATGGTTATTGCATCCTCTGTCTGTACCCAGCTATGGGTGATGATTAGACCAAGGGCGATGGTCACTCCGTCTCTTCTTTTGCTTTTGTGGGAATGACCGAACTATGGCACTGTATCAGACTTATCGTGTGTGTTGTAATTTCAAACTATGAAGCTTCCGCTACTTGAAGAACTTGGTTTGTAATAACTTTAAGCACTCCGATGTATTTTATGAATGTTGTAATCTGGATGTACTTGTGGATGGCGACCGCTAAACTTATTACGATCTTGGCTGTTATGTGATGTGTGGTTTGAAATCCTTCGAGATTTCACGGACTACCGGGATTATATGGGCTTAAGCGTGATAGTCCGACTATGCAAATGGTCACTATTAGGCTTAATCTCTTATAATTTGGTCGGTTCTGTTACAGGCTCTACCAAAATAGAAATTTGTCTTGACACTCCGGACAGCTGACCACTAACATTTTATCTCACATTTTCCACCAGTTGTGTTTTTGCCAACTTTTGTTTGCAGGTTGTTTAAGAAGGTGAAGAATGCAGGAAAGGCTATCAAGAACCTTGGTACAAGGAGTTCATCCCGACACTCCTCACAACCATCAGAGATGAGCGTCGACCCGACACCCACACAAGCCCCGTCATCTTCATCAGGTCAGCAAGTTAAGGTCCTTCTCAAGATAGGAGACCTTGGACTGAAGACTCGAAGAGAGAAGGAAGTCTATCAGCAACTGAAGAACAAAGATTTCATTCACACCCCTACTCTCGATCCAATCCTACTACAAGAAACAGGTATGGACACTGAATTCGACTTAATTTTTCAAATGATGGGTTGGACAAATTTTTGGAATATAACTGAGCTGGGTTCTCGTCTTCTCACCCTCGAATTTCTTTGCACCTTACAATACTATGAGGGGGGAATTGTTTTTCGGATGTTCAAACAGGAAATTATGTTGTCTTGGAGAGAGCTAAGCGACCATCTTGGTTTCTCTTCAAGATGCATCCTGAACATTGACTCCGATTTACCCAACTTTGAGAGACACCAGTTCTGGAGAGAAATATCTAGAGATAATTTTTACAGTCAAGCCCGAACTAGTGACATGGAACACCCCACTCTTAGGATGTTTCACAAATGGCTTGGGTACAATCTTTTCTATCGCGATGATATTAGGAAAGTAAGAGTAGGAGATTTACAACTTTTATATGCTGCTATTAGTAAAGTACCCACTTCACCTGTTACACTATTAGTTTCACATTGGCTTAGTATACCTAGTCTTCAGGGACCCGTAGGATGTACTTCACTTATCACTCGTCAAGCTACTAATCTTCACTTACTAGAAAACTCGTCATTGGATTTCATAGAAGAATTAAGAATTTATCATGGCTATGACACATTTAGACAGGCTCGGATGTTAAAGAAAGAGGGAAATATAATGTATATGCTATATGATGATAAAGGCAAGATTCGGTTACCTAACCCGAACCTTGGCCTCTACGTTGTGCAAAACTTTTTGATTGAGATTGCAGCAACACCAGTGAACCAGAGAACTCCACAGCGAGTGGCATCTGAAAGGATAACCACTCACCGAGAACGCACCTGGTATGGAGCTGACCCTGGACCAGAAGAAGCAGCGCACCTGCATTATTGCGATTACAACCCTCGAGTCCTTCGAGACCCATGGGCTCGACATGCGCAACCACAAGAGCCAACAGAGGAGACATGGCCGGAGAGCCAAGATCACCAGTGGACAAACCCGCCTTTTCATACGGGGAGGTACTCCACTGATCCATACGGAGCTTCAGGATCCAGACTTCCGCCCAATTTGATGTAGGACGATCCTCCGACTCCTCCTACGCTTTCACGAATGACTACTATCAAGAGGCCGGTGCTTTCTTCACTCGCACCGACAACACCCTCCTCGACATCCAAAACACGCAAGCAGAACATGGAAGATGAAAGGATCAAGATGCCCAAGAGGGGGGGGGGGTGAATTGGGCTTCTCTAAAAAATTAAGCAACCTATAAGCTCCAATTCAACCCCTTGTGCCTAGTGTGACTTAGAGAGCTACCGGATAAAAAGTTTTGCGACCTAGTTCCAATCCTATTCTAGCATGGCAATTCTAAGAATGTAAAGACACAAAGTAAATGCTAGAAAGTAAAGGAGTAGTGGAAGAAAGTGCTCGGCGATGTTTTGCCGAGGTATCGGAGAGTCGCCACTCTCCACTAGTCCTCGTTGGAGCACCCGCGCAAGGGTCTTGCTCCCCCTTGGTCCGCGCAAGGACCAAGTGCTCTCTACGGGCTGATTCTTCGACACTCCGTCGCGGTGAATCGCCCAAAACCGCTCACAAGCTTGACACGAGCCACCCACAAGAACTCCGGGCGGTCTTCGTGCCTTCAATCACCACCGAACCGTCTAGGTGATGGCGATCACCAAGAGTAACAAGCAAAGAACTCTCACTTGACCCAAACAAGGCTCTAGAGAGTGGTGGATGCACACTTGACTCTTGGAACTCACTAGAGGAGGATTCTCTCAAGAAATCACTCAATTCTCAATCCTCTCTAGGCTCTTGCAACTCTCTTGCTCCACAAACAAGTTTCTCTGATGTTCAAATGGGCAAGAGAGCTCCCATGGACGAGGTGGAGGAGTATAAATACTATCCACGAAGTCCACAGGTCGGCCAACCGTTTTCCACTGAAAACATGGTCACCGGACGCACATTATGTTGCACCGGACGCACTGCACCGAGCGTCCGGTGTAACATAACGGCTAACTATACTTCTCTCTGACAGGTCACCGGACGCTAACTTCCAGCGTCCGGTGCACCGTCCGGTGCTCGGGGAAACTTTACATGCTCCCTGCGCATGGGACCGGACGCTACCCGGTGCGTCCGGTGCTAGCGTCCGGTGCTCAGCGGAACTTTGCAACCTCCCTGGGTAAGGGACCGGACGCTACCCGGTGTGTCCGGTGCTAGCGTCCGGTGCCTAACCCTAAGCACCACACTATTCCAACGGCTAAGGACCTCACTGGACGCACTCACAGAGCGTCCGGTGCCCCTTTGGGCACCCAAACTTCGTCGAAACGCGATCGCTCGAAAGCGAAGTTGGTTCCTCTCGATCTAAGGACTATCTCTAAGCTGCATAGTGCTAGATTTACCAAGTGTGCACCACACCTAAACCTAAAGCCTTGCCTAAGTCAAGCTATTAGATCAAAGCCCCTCTTAATAGTACGGTTAAAGGAAAACAAAGTCCTAAACTACTCCAAGTGCCCTTCTTCACCATATGGCACTTAGACCTAGTCTAGCCTTGACGATGTCCATCCATCCTTTGAAAACCGAAACGATTTCCACTATTAAGTAGGCATGTACGTCCCTGTCCATCTAGTATCTATATACCATGACCTTACCTATGACTTTGCCTCTGCAAAACACACGTTAGTCATAGTAATCATGATGTCATTAATCACCGAAATCACTAGGGGCCTAGATGCTCTTTCAATCTCCCCCTTTTTGGTGATTGATGACAACCTCGAGTATGAAAAGAGTTGAGGTTTTTAAAGAGACTTGGTTTCAATAAGCATGATACAATAAGAGCAAAGGGGTTAGACATGCTTATATCAACCAAGTCCAATACCCTGCATCCAAATATGTGAGTGAAATCCAACAGGATATAAACACAAGGCTCATAAGAACAACGGAGTAAAACGCGGAAGCAAAGGGTAATATGAGCCAAAACACATGACATTAAGATATCACAATAACCACAAGTCATGTCTCACAACCATAGTATCTCACACAAGTGCAATGCATAAAAGTAAACGTGATGCATGATAAAGTAGCACACATAAAAAGGGGTATCTCAAAAGAATAGACTCCTCAAAAGAAGACTCCTAAACCCTCTCTAGCTCCCCCTAACTCCTAACTCTCATACTACGACCTCTCTCCCCCTTTGGCATCAAGCGCCAAAAACCTAAGAAGTCGGTGGAGGAGGCGGAGCAGTGGAGTCCCTCGGCACGGCCACGAAGCGAGCTGCATCATCTGAACTGTCGGCCATCGAGGTGGAGGAGGTGGAGTGACCCTCTGAAGCTGCAGGAGCTGGAGAAGCGGTCTGGGTCTGCTCTGGCGCTGTCACAGGCTGTGCTGGCTGGTCGAGTCCGGCTGACGACGCTGGCACGGACTCGGTCGCTGTAGCTGTCGTCTCTGGTACTGTGGAAGACGGTGAGCACGAAGTATAAGCAGGGTGATCCAACGTGCGTAGGGCAACTGACGCCGACCTCTGAAGCTCTCTGAGATGGTGTCCTCTATCTCTGAGACAATTAGATCCCACAAATCGAACTCTGTCTAGGAGATGAGGTGAGCAACTAACCACTGCTGGATGCGAGTGAACCCGTCTCTGTAGCCTGTCCTGGGGAGAAGGGTCTTCCTCAACACGAAGTCAAGGATCCTGGCTAGGCGTGTCAAATCTCCCACTGTCCTGCTAGAGCCCTCCCCAAAAGGTGCACGGAAGCATGGAGCCACGAAGTCAACCGGTGGTATCTCATCACCGTGAGGACGACGAGGGGGATCCACATTCCCGTAGCACAGTTGGTGAATCCTGGTGGGAGAGGCTCGTAGTCCAAGCACCTGTCTGGCCAACTGTGCTGTCACTCTGTAGTCAGTCCCTGCCAGTGCGTAGTGGATATAACTGTGATCTGGAGAAATCCACACTGACGCATAGAACTCTCTGACCCATTGCTCACAGTAAGTGCCGGGGAGTGCTAGTAACTCTAGAAGTCCGTGGAGGTAAGTGAAATACTGACGAATATCTGCCCCAACCACGTTCCCGAGAATCTCTAGGTCAATCACTCTGTGCTCCCGGAACTGTGACTGAGAGCGAACCAATGCCTCGTGAATGTCCTCCTAGACGACTGTGTAGAAGCGGGCACCTGCTCTGGGATCCCTGGCAGCTGGAAACCAGGTAGGGAACGGAACAAACCGCAGTTGCTGGATCTCTCGGGCTGACACAAGAGTTAGATCCCTGTGGATCCTGACTGGTCTCTGGCGGGAAGCTGGAGTGCCTCTAGCCGGAGTGGCACGAGCTGTGGAGGTGGACTGACCCTACGTACCAGTCCGGGGAGTGGCCTGAGTACGAGCACGAGTCGACCTCCGCAGTGGCTGCTCCTACTCCTGTCCCTCTGCTGGACCCTCTGCCTGGGTCTCTGTCTCAGTGTCCGGATCCTCCTGAGCCAGATCCCTAACCACGAGCCTAATCCTCTGTCCGCCAACTGTCATGGTGCCTGGAGGGGATCCATGGAATGCCTCTGCCTCAAGAACTGCACGCCGCTGACGTGGCATAAGATCATCACACCGATCCTCAGAGAACCAGAGCGACCACCTCTCTCGGCTGCCTCGGCCGCTGCTGCAACTGCCTCAGCGACCTCTGCCTCTCTGTCACTTGCCTTGCGCTTCTTGGTGGCCAGCTTCTTTCCTTTGCCTTTCTCTGCCGCTGAGAAGCGACGGGAAGGATCACCTCCACCATCACCACCTGAGGTACCTCCAGTGCCGGCTGTCGGACCGCTAACATTCTTGCAACGAGCCATAGCAAGACAAACGTCCGACAAACAACTGACTGGCGATGGAGAACAACGTAGATCCACGGACGAGACGCGTTCCGGATGAAATCTCTCGATCGGAAACTGCCAGAGAACACGCAACCTCGCCTAAAAGAGCTGCACAGGGGGAACAGAGAAGATCGTGGTTAAAAACCTTTTCGTAACCCGTTCAGCCATAATTTCAAACACCTTAAGGGCATAAACCCCGAGAACTCACCCAAGTCCTTGAAACTTCGCGAGATTAGATCCACGCGAGAAGAGGAGGGTGAGGGATGGCTCTGGTGCAGATCTGACGCAGGGGAGAGGACGTGGCCACGGAGGATCGAACGGAGGCGGCGGATCCGGCGAGCTACGGCAGCTTAGGGCACGGGGGCGAACAGCGGCGGATCGGGAAGAAGGAAAGAAACCGCCCGAGAAACACCCCCGGGCTCGGGTTATAAACGCCCGCCGCGGGGTTACCGGACGCTCTTAATGTGGCACCGGACGCGTCCGGTGACCACCGGACTCATGCGCAGAGAGGTATGCAAAAATGAATCACACCGGACGATGGGCACCGGACGCTGGCTTTAGCGTCCGGTGCTTCAGGTCACGCCAGGTGAGCACCGGACACACCACACCGGACGCTGCAGGAACACTGTTCCTGCGTTCGGTGCGTGCAATCTGGCACACTCACCGCACCGGACGCTCAGAGGCAGCGTCCGGTGCATCGTCCGGTGCTCCTCTGAGCACTTTTCCAACTAAGCACCACGTCCGACTTTGACCCAACCAAGTTCCATTTCCAAAAGCACACAAATAAACACCAAATGGAACTGGTATGAGTGACTTCTCTCAAACCCTCAAATTTTTACAAATATTTAGCCATAGGCTTAGTAGTTTTTATGAAAGTAGTTCGACAAAAACACTAAGGAGCATCGTATGGCCACAAAGCTAGGGGTTTGAATCATAATGAGCTTTGAATGCTCCCCCTATCTATGGACGAACACAGCAGATGCTCAATGAATAACCGAAAAGAAACGGTCAATTAACAAGCATGCATATGATATGAGTTGAAATGCAATACTTGAAAGTAAACTAATGCTTGTCAAGTTTGATCTAAGGTTAAGCTTTTTCACACACACAAGAGGGTTATCTTAACCATGTTAGACAAGCCCTACATGCAAGTTATATTTTTAGTTTTAGTATGCATGCTATGCAAAGCAAAAGTTATTTACAAGATTCAACACACAACATTTATCTTTTAGTGAAGTTGGATAGGTCAAGCACATTAAGTTCATTTCTCAACATACAAAACCTAGCTTCATCTAGGGGTTTTGTGAAGATATCCGCCAATTGATTTTCCGTTCCCACATTCTCTAGGGATATATCACCTTTAGCAACATGATCCCTAAGGAAGTGGTGGCGGATGTCAATGTGTTTTGTGCGGGTGTGTTGAACTGGGTTGTTTGCAAGTTTTACGGCACTTTCGTTGTCACACAACAAAGGTACTTTGTCTAGTATTACTCCATAGTCTAGCAAAGTTTGTTTCATGTAGAGTATTTGTGCACAACAAGCACCGGCGGCTATGTATTCCGCCTCGGCCGTTGACAAAGCAACACTATTTTGTTTCTTTGACATCCAAGAGACAAGAGATCTACCTAGGAAGTGGCACCCTCCGGATGTGCTTTTTCTATCAATCCGGCACCCGGCATAATCCGAATCGGAATAGCCTACAAGTTTGAATCTTGCACCTTTAGGATACCACAAGCCTAGGCAAGGTGTGTATTTTAGATACCTAAGAATTCTCTTGACCGCAATCAAGTGAGATTCCATAGGCATTGCTTGATATCTTGCACACATACACACACTAAACATTATATCGGGCCTAGATGCGGTGAGGTAGAGTAGACTTCCTATCATAGAGCGATAGAGAGTCTTGTCAATTGGGTTACCTCCCTCATCCAAGTCGAGATGCCCATTTGATGCCATGGGAGTCTTGATTGGCTTGCAATCCATCATCTTGAACCTTTTGAGAAGATCTTGAGTGTACTTCTCTTGAGAGATGAAAACTCCTTCCATCATTTGCTTGACTTGAAATCCTATGAAGAAGGATAGCTCGCCAATCATGGACATCTCAAACTCCTTGGACATCAAATCACCAAATTCCTTGCAAAAATCTTCATTAGTAGAGCCAAAAATAATATCATCAACATAAACTTGGCAAATGAAGATTTCCCCATTCATTTTCTTGGTGAAGAGTGTTGTGTCAACTTTCCCAATCTTGAAGCCCTTCTCAATGAGGAAGTCCCTAAGCCTCTCATACCAAGCTCTAGGAGCTTGCTTGAGACCATAGAGAGCCTTGGACAACCGGTAGACATGCTTGGGGTACCTAGGGTCTTCAAAACCGGGGGGTTGCTCAACATAGACAAGCTCATTAATATAGCCATTCAAAAAAGCACTTTTCACATCATTTTGAAATAATTTGATATCATGACTAGATGCATATGCAAGTAGGATACGAATTGCTTGAAGTCTTGCCACCGGTGCAAAGGTTTCACCGAAGTCAAGACCTTCCACTTGTGAAAAGCCTTTTGCCACAAGTCTTGCCTTGTTGCGCACCACTTTGCCTTGATCATCCTTCTTGTTCCAGAAGACCCACTTTGTTCCAATCACTCTTGCATCTTTGGGTCGCTCTTCAAGTGTCCATACTTGGTTGCGAGTGAAGTTGTTCAACTCCTCTTGCATGGCCATGATCCAATCCGCATCACGAAGAGCTTCCTCTATAGTCTTTGGTTCATCTTCAAGAGACACAAAAGCGTGATGTTCAATAAATAAAGCATGTCTAGAACGAGTAGTTACACCACGTGATGGACTCCCGATGATGAGATCTTGAGAGTGATCTTGGAGGAGATGTGATGTTCTTCTTGGTGCCACTTGAGGGGTTGGTTGGGGAGCATCAACATCTTGTGCTTGTGCCACCGCTTGCTCATGAGTGACTTGGGTGTCTTCATGAGCATCTCTCACATCCTTGTCTTCATCTTGTGGCACATGTGAGGTGGTTGGTGGCTCAATGACTTGCACATCATCATCATCTTCTTTGGGCTTGATGTCTCCCACCGGCATGTTCTTCATGGCATCCCTCAATGGTTCACCACCTACATCATTAAGATTGTCACTTGCTCCTTGGGAGCCATTAGTTTCATCAAATTCAACATCAAATGTTTCTTCAACCATGTTTGTGGCATGGTTAAAGACCCTATATGCTTTGGACTTTGATGAATAGCCAACCAAGTAGCCAATATCACATCTTCTTTGGAACTTTCCCAAGTGTTGGCACTTCTTGTAGATGTAGCACTTGCATCCAAACACTCTAAAGAATGAGACATCGGGCTTCTTCCCATTGAGCAACTCATATGGTGTCTTCTCTAGGAACTTGTGAGGAAAGAGCCGGTTTGACGCATAGCATGCGGTGTTGATTGCCTCGGCCCACATCTTCTCCGAAGTGTTATACTCATCTAGCATTGTTCTTGCCAAGGTAATCAAAGTCCGGTTCTTTCTTTCTACAACCCCATTTTGTTGTGGTGTGTATGTTGAGGAGAACTCATGCTTGATTCCCACTTCATCACAATATTCTTAAATGTTAGTGTTGTCAAACTCTTTTCCATTGTCACTTCTAATTTTCTTGATCTTCACATCAAATTGATTTTGGGCATTTTTTGCAAACTTCTTGAATATTGATGCAACTTCGGCCTTGTCTTGCAAGAAGAATGTCCAAGTGTACCGGGAGAAATCATCAACTATGACCAAGCAATATTTGTTGCCTCCAAGACTAGCATATGTTGTTGGTCCAAACAAGTCCATGTGAAGTAGCTCAAGCACTCTTGAAGTAGAGAGATAGGCTTTGGTTGGATGAGTGTTTGCAACTTGTTTGCCCGCTTGACATGCACTACAAAGTTTGTCATTTTCAAATGTCACATCCTTCAAGCCTCTAATCAATTCTTTCTTCATCAACTTCTTGAGTGTGCCCATTCCAACATGTGCTAACCTTCTATGCCACAACCACCCAAGTGAAGTCTTGGTGAATAAGCAAGTCTTGACATTAACTTCATTTGATGAAAAGTCAACCACATATAAGTTGTTGTGCCGGAAGCCTTTGAATATCACTTCATTGTCATCTTCCTTGGTCACAATTACTTCCTTCTTCTTGAATAGGCATTCAAATCCAAGATCACATAATTGTCCAACCGAAAGCAAATTGAAACTCAAAGATTGCACATAGAGCACATTGGTGATGGAGTTGTCATTTGATATAGCAACCTTTCCTAGTCCCTTGACTTTCCCTTTTGAATTGTCACCAAATGTGATCTTCTCTTGGTTGTCAACATCTTCATCAAGAGAGGTGAACATCCGGGGATCTCCGGTCATATGTTGAGTGCAACCACTATCAATTACCCAATGTGATCCACCGGTCTTGTAGTTCACCTACACACAAGAGATCAAGCTTGAGATTTAGGGACCCACATTTGCTTAGGGCCCTTGACCTTCTCTACTAGTTGCTTTGGCACCCAAATCTTCTTTGGCCTTTGCTTGTTTGGTGGCCCCATGAAGCTAACCTTGACCTTGCCACACTTGTCTTTCCTTACAATGTAATGAGCATTGAAGGCAAATGGTCTTGCATGCTTGGGCAACGGTGGTGGTAGTGGTGCCTTACACTCATGAGCAAAATGTCCTTCTTGACCACACTCAAAACATCTTTTTGGCTTTGGCTTGCTTGCTTGATCATGAGTGGCTAGAGACTTGATGAGCTTTGTTTGATGAGCCTTATAGCCAATCCCACTCTTGTCCATCTTCATGACGGTGTTCATGAAAAGCTCACTTTGAAGGTCCTTCCCTTTTGTGAATTTTGCTAACCCCATGGTTAGGTGTTCCTTCTCTTTCTTGAGCTTGTTGTTCTCTTGAGTTAGCTTCTTGATGATTGGGTCATTGTTGCTTGCTAACTCATCCAAGATGAATGTTTCATCTTCTTCTTGCTTATCATACATCAAACCAAGCTTGAGATATTGATTTTCTTCCTTGAGCAACTTGTTCTCATATGCAAGCTTCTTATCTTGGTCAAGTGACTCAATCACAATGGTCTTGTGCTTGACTTGTTCTTGCAACTCTTTCTTGAGCATGACAATTTCATCCTTGAGCTTGATAGTGTCCTCATAACTCTCGGCCACTACCACTTTCTTGCCCTTGCAATCAACACATTTGCTTGTGCTCTCCACAAGTAAGTCATCACAAGATGTGGCTATATCAAGCTTAGCAACATTGTTAGTAGCAACATGTGTTTCAATTGCGAGTTCATAAGCTATCTCAAGGTTGTCATAGTTTGCTTTTAGAGTTGTTAGTTCCTCTTTCATTGCTCTATATCTAGTGATAAGCTCATCATGAACACTCTCAAGTTTATCATGTTTTTCTTTGAGCTCTTTTAGAGAGAGTTTGAGCTCCTTGAGCTTAGTGGTCATGATCTCATTTTGGTCTCTAAGCTCATCACTAGACTTGAGCTTTGCTAGAAGTGTGTCATTTTCGAGTTCAAGCTTTTCATTTTCACTTCTAGTCTTTCTTATGACTTTTGTGTACTTGTTTAGCAATTTTACAAGTTCATCATAAGAAGGTGATTCATATTCACTATCACTTTCACTACTCTCATCCTCACTTTGTACCTTCCGGTCACCTTTGGCCATAAGGCATAGGTGTGTAGAAGATGTGGATGGTGGTGAAAATGATGGTGATGGAGCATCGATGGCAATGGCGGCAACCTTCTCATCATCACTTTCATTGTCGGAGGAGTCACCACTTGAGCTCTCAATGTCGGTGAGCCAATCACCAACAATGTAAGCCTTGCCATTCTTCTTCTTGTAGTGCTCCTTCTTCTTGCCACCTTTCTTCTTGTATTGCTTCTTGTCATTCTTCTCATCATCACTTGAATCATCTTGCTCTTTATTCTTCTTCTTGTACTTGTCCTTCTTGGGCTTTGGACATTGATGAGCAAGATGCCCAAGTTCCCCACAATTGTAGCAATCCATCTCGGAGATGGGCTTCCTCTTGCTACTTGTGAAGAATTTCTTCTTCTTGGAGTCAAAGTTGACTCCATTCTTGTTGAGCTTCTTCAACATTTTTGTGGTTCTTCTCACCAAGAGGGCAATGGATGCATCATCATCACTTGATGTTGATGACTCAACTTCAATCTTCTTGGCTTTGCCCTTGTGAGAAGCTTTGAGAGCCAAATCCTTCTTCTCTTTCTTGGCCGACGAGGAGCCATCTTGAGGGTTCATGTGCATGTACATCTCATGAGCATTGATCTTCCCCAATATGGTGGTTGGTGTAGCGGTGGAAAGATCGCCTTGATGAAGCACGGTTACTATGTGCCCATATTTCTCAATGGGAAGCACACATAGTATCTTCCTTGCTACATCCGCCGTACTCATTTGTGTAAGCCCAAGTCCATTGAGCTCCTCTACAATGACATTCAAGCGTGAATACATTTCATTAGCATTTTCTTTAGGAAGCATTTCAAATGTATTAAGCTTGTTCATCACTAGGTGATAGCGTTCCTTGCGTTCGCTCTTTGTTCCCTCATGGAGCGCACAAAGTTCCTTCCAAAGTTCATTGGCGGTTTTGTGGCTCCGAACGCGGTTGAACACCTCTTTGCAAAGACCTCTAAAGATGTGGTTTTTGGCCTTCGCATTCCACTTCTTGTTTTCTTGCTCTTGTGGAGTAAGAGCGGTGGCTCTTTCCGGAGGGGCAAACCCCTCGGTCGCGGCTTTTAGGCACTTTACATCACATGCCTCAAGGTATGACTCCATCCGTATTTTCCAATACGGGAAGTCATCCCCATCGAACATGGGTGGCGGTCCATCCCCGTTAGACATCTTTCTCTAGGCCGTGAAGCCTAAATAATGAGCACTAGGCTCCGATACCAATTGAAAGGATCAAGATGCCCAAGAGGGGGGGGGGTGAATTGGGCTTCTCTAAAAAATTAAGCAACCTATAAGCTCCAATTCAACCCCTTGTGCCTAGTGTGACTTAGAGAGCTACCGGATAAAAAGTTTTGTGACCTAGTTCCAATCCTATTCTAGCATGGCAATTCTAAGAATGTAAAGACACAAAGTAAATGCTAGAAAGTAAAGGAGTAGTGGAAGAAAGTGCTCGGCGATGTTTTGTCGAGGTATCGGAGAGTCGCCACTCTCCACTAGTCCTCGTTGGAGCACCCGCGCAAGGGTCTTGCTCCCCCTTGGTCCGCGCAAGGACCATGTGCTCTCTACGGGCTGATTCTTCGACACTCCGTCGCGGTGAATCGCCCAAAACCGCTCACAAGCTTGACACGAGCCACCCACAAGAACTCCGGGCGGTCTTCGTGCCTTCAATCACCACCGAACCGTCTAGGTGATGGCGATCACCAAGAGTAACAAGCAAAGAACTCTCACTTGACCCAAACAAGGCTCTAGAGAGTGGTGGATGCACACTTGACTCTTGGAACTCACTAGAGGAGGAT
This sequence comes from Sorghum bicolor, assembly GCF_000003195.3. Taxonomy (NCBI): domain Eukaryota; kingdom Viridiplantae; phylum Streptophyta; class Magnoliopsida; order Poales; family Poaceae; genus Sorghum; species Sorghum bicolor. The sequence goes on from NC_012875.2 coordinate 33,843,514, forward strand.
TCTCTCAAGAAATCACTCAATTCTCAATCCTCTCTAGGCTCTTGCAACTCTCTTGCTCCACAAACAAGTTTCTCTGATGTTCAAATGGGCAAGAGAGCTCCCATGGACGAGGTGGAGGAGTATAAATACAATCCACGAAGTCCACAGGTCGGCCAACCGTTTTCCCCTGAAAACGTGGTCACCGGACGCACATTATGTTGCACCGGACGCACTGCACCGAGCGTCCGGTGTAACATAACGGCTAACTGTACTTCTCTCTGACAGGTCACCGGACGCTAACTTCCAGCGTCCGGTGCACCGTCCGGTGCTCGGGGAAACTTTACATGCTCCCTGCGCATGGGACCGGACGCTACCCGGTGCGTCCGGTGCTAGCGTCCGGTGCTCAGGGGAACTTTGCAAGCTCCCTGGGTAAGGGACCGGAGCTACCCGGTGCGTCCGGTGCCTAACCCTAAGCACCACACTATTTCAACGGCTAAGGACCTCACTGGACGCACTCACAGAGCGTCCGGTGCAGCGTCCGGTGCCCCTTTGGGCACCCAAACTTCGTCGAAACGCGATCGCTCGAAAGCGAAGTTGGTTCCTCTCGATCTAAGGACTATCTCTGAGCTGCATAGTGCTAGATTTACCAAGTGTGCACCACACCTAAACCTAAAGCCTTGCCTAAGTCAAGCTATTAGATCAAAGCCCCTCTTAATAGTACGGTTAAAGGAAAACAAAGTCCTAAACTACTCCAAGTGCCCTTCTTCACCATATGGCACTTAGACCTAGTCTAGCCTTGACGATGTCCATCCATCCTTTGAAAACCGAAACGATTTCCACTATTAAGTAGGCATGTACGTCCCTGTCCATCGAGTATCTATATACCATGACCTTACCTATGACTTTGCCTCTGCAAAACACACGTTAGTCATAGTAATCATGATGTCATTAATCACCGAAATCACTAGGGGCCTAGATGCTCTTTCAGAAGACTCCTGGAAGTGCAACAAAAATAGAACCAGGACCATGCCGCTGCAGTAGAAGAGCTAAGACAAGATACAACAACAATGAACGACAACATCACAACTATGATGCGGTTCTGGAATATCGGGTAAGACCGACAGCAACATCCAGCTTGGGGGAGTTCCTCCCCAATTTATCAAGTAAGTTTTTATTTGCTCTTCTTATTTATTCTTTTCTATTTTAGTATTTTATCTTAAAAGGAAAAAACTTAGAAAACCCAATAAATATTTTCTTACTTTAATTTACTGCATTTTATAAACATGAAAACAAAATAAAAAGAGTGTGTAGATAAGTGTGCTTTATTTTCCTGCTAAGTTTAATCTCTAGAAAAATAAAAAGACCAAAAAGATGCATGATGGAAATGATGAACAAGTTGCTCTGTTTGCTTACTTACAAGTACCTAGCTTTTATATTAGAGATCTTCCAGGAATTACTAAAACTGAAATTACTATCTTTGGGAAGCATAAAACTAAAGTCTAGGTAAGAGAAAGGCATGATATAAAGTTGAGCTACTGTTTATCTTGTTCCTACTACACTAAGTTCTGGAGATTTATTTTGAAAACTTACAAATCACATGATGAGTTCCTAGCATAACAAAACTTCCTACCACAGCCATATTTGCTATAACATCTTTTACTATATTCACATTGAGTTTGATCGAGCTGTGTAGTCCCTTAGGAGCTTTTCATGTGGTTAAATTAAGATATTCACTTGCACACATCTACCACAGCATCCATCATCAATCATTAAAATTGCTAAAAATATTTTCACTCACTGTCCCGAATATTGTTATTCTCTCTCTCTAAAAAGATTCAATGCAGAAGAGGCATGGGTGATGCAAAAATATACGAGGAAATAAAAAGGGGCAAGTGCCCGGAACCTCGAAAAAGAAAGAAAAAAAAAGAGAAAGAAAAAGAGTGAGACGAGAGGTAAAAAATGGACAAGTGTCCGGAGTAGAATTAGGGGTACAAAGATGCCCACTTGAGTGGAAAAAATGGACAAGTGTCCGATAGTAGAATTAGGGGTATCTACTACCCACCTGAAAAAAAAAGAAAAGAAAAGATAGCCCATGTTCTCCCAAAGCAAAGATCAAAGAGGAGGAGAGATAGCAATATGAGGAGCAATAAGAAGTAAGTCTTATTATCACCATCACTACCATTTACTCCACCACACATGCACATCTTGATTTAATTATATGCTGAGTTCCTTTGGATCCATGGCTCGATTAGACAACATATGTATGAGCTATTTTTCACTCCTATGAGCTCCACTTAAACATTCCATTAGCTATAGGTAAGTGACATTATGGTAAGGATCCACAAATACCACATATAGAGAGACTTGAGAGAATTATTGCTGGGAACTCTGAGATTTATTTTGAAAACTTATGAAAAACTCTAGAACAAAGGTGAAGTATAGACAGGAGGGATAGTGCTTGACTTAACTATTTTATCTTTCGATTACTTAAGACTTAAGTGCAGGTTCTAAACTCCATAACACTTCACTCTAATCTGGAAGAATTTTATGTAAAAGCATGTGTGCCTATCAGGAAAGAAAACATCGAAGCAACTCCTGATCCGTTTGAGTTTAGCTGTTTGCTCAGGGACGAGCAAAGGGTAAGCTTAGGGGAGTTTGTTGACGGTCCTTAAGTACTAAAATTAATAATCAAATAAACATGAAAAAGGATCAATATGAAACAAACATCTAGAATTAGGGTTTTATCTGACAGAATTCCACGAGCTTTGGTGTTTATCTATTTCTGCAGGGGGTTATCAGAAAATATGGAGAGAAGGCCCACATGTCATGTTTACAATGAGATAATTACGTGCCGCGCAATTTTCCTCAATCTAGAAGGATCCAGAAGCCACGGGAACGAACGAGAGCACGATCGGGCTTGGGGGCAGGGCGGCCGCCCACCCCCCTTGGGCGCCCGCCCAGGGTTGGAGTTGGATCGGGACTCTGCTTCGGGACAACGCTCCACCGACCTAAAGGATCAATCTAAACCATACATCTATGTCGGTTTGATCCAATGGCTCACGTTCACTTGAGGGGACTATAAAACCAGACCCCCTGGCCCCTGGAGGAGAAGAGGAGAAATCATTATTCAGAGGTAGCCATCAAAGTTAGGGTTTAGAGCTTCTCTCCCACAGATAATTAGAATTAGCTACTCCCTAATCCTTCAAGTTTAGAGGTTGATTAGATAGCAATTAGAGAAGTAGAGCACTATGCTCTGGATTCGGATCTTCGGTAATAAAGAGTGGTATTATTCATATGTTTCTCTAATACTATTGTTCTAATTCCATTATGTCTCTAATTATTATATTCTTAGTTTGCTCTAGTTCTATATTTGATATAGTTCTAATTGATAATGAGTTTATGTATAAGTTTGCAAAGCGCTTAGCTCTTGACGCGAGGGAGTTAGGTGATAGATCACATGTGAGCGTGGTGCTTAGATGTTATTTATCTGCAAATGTATCCTATTGGCCAGGTCGTGTGGTAGTTCGCGATAGTGACAGCTTCATTGATTCTTATATAGTCCACCCTCCGTTGATAGGACAGACAGAACCGGTATTGTGGAGTAAGTCATGCGATGCTCTGATTTACTTTATCAATGTTCCTTATACATGAATGAAGAGTCTTTTAAGCTATATATGATCTTGTAGATAACTAGAGTAGATTATGACTTAGTAGTTAGTAGATAACTTAAAATCCATTCTCTAGCTAATCCGACATCACCTACATATATGAGGAGTAGTCTATTTTCTAATCGCTGTGTTATCTACCCATGAACTTATAATTCATTATCATTGTCTTTATGGTTTACCCCCTGCTAAAGTATGTGACTGTGTGACGAGTTTCTCATTAGTAATCATGTTCTTGCAAGTTTATCTCTAGTCTATGCCTTGATAGATTTTGCCCCTTGATTTAATTTCATCTTCTTGAGATCCCTTGAGCAAAATTATAAATAACGATACCTGGAATACTTATCCTGGTGAAATGCTACAATGAGGTGTTTTATCTGTGCGCTTGCGGATAGAATAGATTATTTTCTAGAGAGCCTTTACATTTATAAATACCTTTGTACACTCTGGCGCCATGCTAGGGATGACAACCTAGTATCTAAGTGGTGTTAGCTAGTGTCAACATAGGCCACATCAAAAATTAAATAGATATGTAAAAAGCTTTATATATATATAGTTTTATATGTACAAAATTCGTAACACATATATACATAGAGTTTTTTCTCCCAATGTCTACAAACGATACAAATGATCATCGTTGTTTGGAATAAGAGTTTCGTTGTCGTTGAAGTGAAACTCGCCGTTTGGATTGATCACTTGGTCGCGGAGAAATCCTGCTATCGTCTCTTGGATAGCTTTGATTCGGTCTTGTTGTAGGACCTTTTCCCTCAACCATTCCGTCTTTAATTTGAAATAAATAAAAAAGGTATTAGTTATCTAAGTTATTCAATATAATTCAGGACTCTGAGCGTCTCTGTGGGTGTTTGATTGACTTGTGCCATCATGAATTTGCACACGTAATATGCACATAGATTGTTCCCCCCTTCTTGTCTTAAACACCACTATACAATATATATATATATATAAAATATTCACGACCACGACAATAATAAGGCTAAAAGTTAGCGAAAGTTTGCTAACTAGTAGAACTTACTTGTGGATGTATTATGTTAAGCGGCGCTTTACATCCACTGAGATGTTCACGGTCAATGAATCTTTCCCAAACCCTACACACAGCCATTGTGGATCGTGAACTAATAATTACAGAGTCATATTATAATATTCTTCTAGCTGAGATCGACATTACGTACCTTTGAATAATGTTTACCATTTGTTGATAATTTTCTTGTGGTTTTCTCATGGAGTCAAAGATTATCAACCGGTTCTTAGGAATTTCAATGACCATGAGTATCCAGTGAAAGCTGTTTACACATATATATATATAGTCAGTCCTATAATGTAAAATAAAATATGCATGTACTTAATAACTATATAACTCACTCAAAGTTAAAGGGGAAGAGTATTTTTTGTTTTTCTTTTTGGTTCACAAAGAACCTCATAAGATTGGTGCAGATTTCTGTCTCATGAGCTGCTGTCCACACTGCCTGTGGAGCCTTGAAAACAATATAAGGGTCAACGAACCCAATACTATTGTCATTTCTCATTCTGAGCTCTCTCATTTGGTGCCTGCATATATACATACAAATCCTAAGTGTGTAAGGATTATATACATGTAATTAAAGAAGTTAGAAGTATAATAAAAAGAAAAAAATACTTACAGTCAAAAGCAGCTGACAAGAGATTTGCCGAGAGCGTCGAGGTGACATAATTGGTGCAATTCTTCGAACTGCACGTATATGAGGTCATCTCCACAGAAGTAGTGATGTTGTCTAATACGAACAGAAATCCAATTCTCTCCCCTTTTAGACGCCTCAATGCACCATTTGTTTATTGCAAACATTTGTGTGCCGAGCTCGTGTAAACGCTTAGGGTCGAATAGACTCCTGCCCGGTTCATATCTTGCCCTCCATTGATCAACTACCTCGGCTTTTTCAAATGTTTGGCATCCAAGAATGGCGGCAATTTCTTCCATATTTAAACCGCTCTGTCCAAAGTGACGCTCAAGCGAGTCTAGCTCAGACAACGCTAAGGATTTCTTTGGCATCAAGTCTTCATTTGAGCCGTATTGATTTGGCACAATCAAAGGGGGCACCGGTTTTGATACTTCTCCGAGCTGTGGGACCCCCTTTCCTACTCTCTTCTTAGGCTGTGAAGACTTGACCAGAGACCGCTCATAGTCTGAAAGTGCTGGCTTTTTCTGAGCTTCGCGTTGCTTCTTTTGATGGTCCGCCACCTTCTACCTCATTTTCGATGGCTTTACATAAAAGTACGGCTTTTCTGGGTTTTGCCGCTTTTTACTATCCTCCTTCAATTTATCAAAAAATTGTTTGACCTCAGCTTTGGATGCAGCAATTAACTCCTCTTCACTCTTTTATAAGATAATTTTTCTGGCGTCTTAGCTCTCTTTGCTGAGGCAGCCTTCTTTGGAGGTGGGACCGATGACTTCGGTCCTTCTTGGGCGGACCGCTTCTGACTACCTCGCTTTGGAGGCGAGGGGACCGACCGTGCACTCTTTGGAGAGGGCGGTGCAGGCGGTGGAGGTGGTGGGGCCGATCTTTTCAGCGTTGGAGAATGCGGTGGAGGAGTTGGAGACCTCGGTGGAGGAGGTGGAGACCGTGGTGGAGGCGGTGGCGGGGTCGGTGTGGCCGCCGCAGGTGTTGGAGGAGATCCAGCATTATCACCGCCCGCAGCACTATGATGCGCTGGGGAGAGAACTGGACTTAGGTTGGAGGAGTCCCTGCAAAGAAAACAATTACAAGTTTTGTGAGCAAACTTTTTTTTAATTTCAATACATAATAAATAATATAAGATGTAAAATCACACACAAACCTATGTTGAGGAATAATTATGAAGCGCTTGCGCCAACAAATAAATGTCTTCTCAGCTTCACCTAAGGTCTTCTCTCCGTCTCCCCCTTCTATGTCTAGAGGCACATTGCCACAACCTTTCTCAACCCTATCAACCGAGACGCTACCATATCCACCAGGTACTGGTCGATTATGGATTCTTGGAGTTCTCGTTCGGTCGATAGGGTTGATAACAGCGATAGCCACCTTTTTTGTTGCATTTCCATCTGGTACATGCAGCTCACAGGTAATAAAAGCCTCTGTGACATCATCCACGGGGAAGTGTAGCTTCATGTCATCCTGAATGGTTGGTACTTCCGTGGATGCACAGCTGCTTTTCAACTGGCCTGGGGGGCTAACGTTGACCTCAGGCTGTGATGTACCTTGCCCTTTCATCATTTGACTAAGTGCTGCTTGCACTTGCCTTTGAATCTCCGCCTGCATCCATTCTTCACGAGCTTTCTCGCGATCTTCTGACTGCAGAACAAAAGCTTCAAGGCGGCGGATCCGCTCTGCCTCCTCATCCTTCTTTCTCTGGCGGCTTCTGTACGTATCTTGATCGGCTTGGAATGATTGCAGCCACGGAACTGCTCCATAGCCTCTCGTACGCCCACCGTGCTCAGGATTTTCAAGCGCATAGGTGAGTTCATCCTTCTCCCTGTTAGGCCTGAACTCGCCAGACTGAACCGCCTCTCGTGCACGGACTAGTCTCTCTGCTACTCTAGATATTTCTTGGCCCCAAACTAGCGCCCCGGTGTCTGGGTCCACGCTTCCCCCATGACCGTAGAACCAATGCTTGGAGCGCTCGCTCCAATTCTTTGCTATTGTCTCGGGTGTGACCCCCCTAGCAAGCATCTCCTGTTCCATTCGGTCCCACTTGGGAACAACACTCTTATAACCACCTGATCCCATATGATGGTGGTATGTCTTTTTACTTGCATTCTCTTTATTTCTATTGGCTCGTTCCTCGCCCTCTTCTGATGTTTTGTACTGCACAAAGTCATCCCAGAAGGCCCTCAGCTTTACATATTGCTTGAGGTTGAAATTTGGAGTCTCGTTTTTCTTGACATATTTATTGTACAAAGTCTTCTTCCAATTCTGGAAGAGTACTGCCATCTTCTTCATAGTCCAGTCATAAATTCGCACCTTCAACTCTTCATCGTTGGTGTCGAAGGTGAAAACGTCTGTGACGGCTTTCCAAACTAACTCCTTGTCACGATCAGAGACAAAATTGATCTCAGGAGCACCTCGCTTCTCTCTCCATTCACGAGCACTGATCGGTATTTGATCTCTCACAAGATATCCACAGTGACTAACATATTTATTTGGATGTTCACCAAGTGGTCTGCCTGTAGCTATCTCAAACTCAGAGATTACATAGCGGCCCTCCAATGACTTCTTTGGCCCTCGTGGAGGTATGCTTCTCCCCGTAGAGGTCGATCCAGAAGGCTACACGTAGATATAGAAACAAAAATACTAAATTAATAACCAAGTAAGTCTAAAACCTAATGTAAGAGATGCATTAATTATATATGTTTACATTTACATACCTCGCCAGTATTTTCTTCTTGTTACACGACAAGTTGTTGCTCAGGGGCATTGCCCTCTTGTTGCTCAGTAGGATTGCCTTGCATGATCTCGTGGTAATCAATAAAGTACTGACTACCGTCGTCGATTATATTTTGAATAGCATCTTCCATATATTCAGGATCATCATGAGCACGGTCAGCCATTTCTATGTCTGCAACCATATATATATATATATATATATATATATATATATATATATATAAAAGATAAGAAATACACTAGAATAATATAAGTGCTAGAGTGCTCCAAACTAAAAAATAATACTAAAAATAATAATACGAACAATAACACTAGAATAATATAAGTGCTAGAGTGTTCCAAACTAAAAAGTAATACTAAAAACATAATACGGACAATAACACTAGAATAATATACTAGCACAATATATTTCTTAACAATTCAAAACACTACAATTCATAATATACTAGAATAATATACTAAAAAGTCTTTTAAGCCAAGTAATATACTAGAATAATATACTAAAAAATAATACTAAAAAATAATACTAGAATAATAGTATAAACAATAATAGTATATGTTTTAAGCCAAGTAATATACTAGAATAATATACTAAAAATAATACTAAAAAATAATACTAGAATAATAATATAAACAATAATAGTATATGTTTTAAGCCAAGTAATACACTTGCACCTAGAATAATGTACTAAAAAAATTAATACTACAAAATGATACAAGAATAATATAAGTGCTAGAGTGCTCCAAACTAAAAAATAATACTTAAAAAAATAATACGGACAATAACACTAGAATAATATACTAGCACAATATATTTCATAACAATTCAAAACACTACAATTCATAATATACTAGAATAACATACTAAAAAGTCTTTTAAGCCAAGTAATATACTAGAATAATATACTAAAAAATAATACTAAAAAATAATACTATAATAATAGTATAAACTAATAGTATATGTTTTAAGCCAAGTAATACACTTGCACCTAGAATAATGTACTAAAAAAATTAATACTACTGCAAAATGATACAAGAATAATATAAGTGCATATATATACATAATAATACAAAATAATAGTATATAAACTGTTGGTATGAAATATAAGTGCATATATAATAATACAAAATAATAGTACATAATTAAGTGCATATAAAATAATAGTATATATACATAATAATACATATATATTATTCATCGAAACTGTTGGTATTCATATATATATATATATACAATTCATATATACAATTTTAGTCTATACATATAAACTGTTGGCATTCATGCATATATATATATAGATCGATGAAGAATATATATACGTAGGATCTGGTGGAGATAGCCGCTGCAGCAGCGCTGGAGATGAACGGCGGCGCTGGGGAGACGAACGGGCGGCGCTGGAGATGGCGGCGGCGGCGCTGGAGACGAACGGCGGCGCTGGGGAGACGAACGGGCGGCGCTGGACGGCGGCGGCGGAGCTCTCTGCTCGATGAAGACGAAGACGAAGACAACTGCCTAGATCCAGGGCGCCCGGCGCTTATATAGGGGCGGACCCTTTAGCACCGGTTCTCACTATGGGCCGGTGCTAAAGGCCCTGTTTTTTAGTTTAGGGTTTTTCAATTGTTTTATATACAGTTTATATTATAAATTATATATTAAATTAAATATTATGCATAATATTTTTTAAACTGACATATATTGTAATTTTTTTTAATGTACACATGAAAAATTTGAACCTTAAATATCTTACTTTTTTTTATAATTTGCAATGATTTTGTAAGAAATGTTTACTATTTTATTAATGCAAAAATATATTATTCCAATAAATTTACAAAAACTATATCCAATCAACAGGAAATCTATTTTCACATCATATTGACGTTAAACTTTTTATTTTTGTTATTTATTACTCGGAATGCTAGTAGGGTATTGTTTTCATCAAATAAAAAATCTATTTATCATATAAAATATATATCTTGATGAACACACCCTTTGACCGAACCCTAAATTGTCCCAAATGGAAAAGTCATGAATACAAAGTTTGTTACACTCATCAAGTTCTACATTTTGTCTAATGGTCAACTTTTCTTTTGGAAAAGTTTGAACCGCTAAATTTTGAATTTTCAGAGAATTCATGGCCACACAGCGGTTTTGGAACCCTAGATGGTCTCGAATGGAAAAGTCATGAATACCAATATTGTTCCACTCATCAAAATCTACATTTAATATATAGACCACTTTTGCATTTGACAAAGTTTTAGGAAGGTGTAGTTGAAAATCCACAATTGACACATATAGTTTCACATAGTTTGTGTGAGATTCAAGAATTTGTGGGTATTGTTAACTTAAACTTTCTCAAATGGAAAAGTTGTGTATATAAAAAGTTTAGATCTTGATGATATCTAACAACTTGGTATTCAATTTTTTTCATTTTAAGTAATTTAGTTTGTCATTTGACCAAGTTTGACCAAAACCCGTCTTGGATTTTATAGAAATGTGATTAGGATTGGCTAAAAATTATCCAAATGGAAAAATGGACAATATATAAAATGTAGATCTTGATGATCTCTAACAACTTTGTATTCAAAATTTTTTCATTTGAAGTCATCAAATGGGCCATTTGATCAAGTTTGACCAAAGTCAAAGCATTGGTTTTTACAAAAACACTCTTTGACCAAACTCTAGATTGTCCCAAATGGAAAAGTCATGAATACAAAGTTTGTTACACTCATCAAGTTCTACATTTTGTCTAATGGTCAACTTTTCTTTTGGAAAAGTTTGAACCACTAAATTTTGAATTTTCAGAGAATTCATGGCCACGCAGCGGTTTTGGAACCCTAGATGGTCTCGAATGGAAAAGTCATGAATACCAATATTGTTCCACTCATCAAAATCTACATTTAATATATAGACCACTTTTGCATTTGACAAAGTTTGTTACAACACATACTATTAAACATGAATTTATGTTAAGCCGACACAACAGTGAACTTCTTCTTGACGTATGACCCTTGGTTATGATCCTGCAGTAACCATGGAGTATCCTCATTGTATAACAGAATGCTTGGGTCTTTGTTGACTATGAAGGGCGGAATTCGATCATCCCTTTCGTAATCGCCTGACATGTCTGACTTGTCCTCAATTCCGACAATGTTTCTTTTCCCAGAAAGGACAATGTGGCGCTTTGGCTCATTGATGATTGAGTGGTCATCATTTTTTCCTCTCTTTGGTTTCGTAGACATATCTTTGACATAGAACACCTCACTCACGTCTGCAGCAAGGACGAATGGTTCGTCTTTGAACCCACTATTGTTAAGGTCCACGGTTGTCATCCCATACTCCTTGTCGACTGTTACCCCACCTCCGGTCATCTTCACCCATTGACACCGGAACAAAGGAACTTTAAAATTAGCTGCATAGACTAGTTCCCATATGTCTTCTATGCGTCCATAATATGTTTGTCTGTTCCCATTTGGATCCGTGGCATCCACGCATACACCACTATTTTGGTTGGTGCTCCTTTTATCTTGGCTAACTGTGTAAAATGTGTTACCATTTATCTCGTACCCTTTGTACGTGAGGACATGCCATGATGGTTGCCTGGCCAACAAATAAAGCTGCTCATCAATGTTTTCATCACCTTGACATTTTTTGCGCAACCAATCGCCAAAAGTTTCCATGTGCTGACGCATTATCCAAGCTTCATTCTTCCCGGGCCACTGGGACCGTAGGAAATCTTTGTGTACCTCAACATATGGTTCCACCAATGAGGAGTTCTGGAGAACTGTGTAGTGTGCTTTATTGAAGTAATCGTCTCCCGTACCAATGTATGTTTTCTTCCCAAGTGTTCCCTTTCCGCTGAGTCTGCCCTCGTGTCGAGATTCAGGAATGCCAATTGGGTCAAGGTCTGGAATAAAGTCAACACAGAACTCTATGACCTCCTCTGTTCCGTAGCCCTTGGCAATGCTTTCTTCTGGTCGGGAACGACTATGGACATATTTCTTTAGGACACCCATGAATCTCTCGAAGAGGAACATGTTGTGTAGGAACACAGGACTGAGAATATGAATCTCTTTGACGAGATGAACTAGGAGGTGTGTCATGATATCGAAGAAGGATGGAGGGAACACCAACTCAAAGCTGACGAGACATTGAACGACATCATTCTGCAGAGTAGCTAGTTGCTCTAGATTGATTGCCTTCTGAGAAATTGCATTGAGGAATGCACATAGCTTTACGGTGGCTAGACGTACGTGTGGAGGTAAAATTCCTCTTAAAACGACTGGCAACAATTGCGTCATTAGAACGTGACAGTCATGGGACTTCAAGTTCAGGAATTTCTTCTCTGGCACATTAATTATTCCCTTGATATTGGAGGAGAATCCAGATGGGACCTTTATGCTGCTAAGACATTCAAACATGCTTTCCTTCTCTTCTTTGCTCAGAGTGTAGCTAGCAGGGCTTAAGTAATGACGTCCATCATCTGTCTTTTCTGGATGCAGGTTGTCTCGTTCTTTCATGCGCTACAAGTCTTGTCGTGCTTCAAGTGAATCCTTAGACTTCCCGTGGACACCCATGAATCCGAGCAAGTTCACACAAAGATTCTTTGCCAGGTGCATCACGTCGATCGCGTTGCGGACCTCTAGGACATTCCAGTAAGGTAGCTCCCAAAATATGGATTTCTTCTTCCACATGGGTACGTGTCCCTTAGCATCCTTGGGAATAGGTTCGCTGCCTCGTCCCTTTCTAAATACCACTTTTATATCCTTGACCATTTCGAGTACATCATCACCGGTTCGATTGAGAGGTTTGGTCCGGTGGTCTGCCTTGCCTTTAAAATGCTTGCCTTTCTTTCGTACTGGGTGGTTCACAGGAAGAAACCGACGGTGGCCAAGGTACACGACCTTTCGACATTTTTTTCAAAAATACACAGTCAAGGTCTTCATAACAATGTGTGCATGCATTATATCCCTTGTTTGACTGGCCTGAAAGATTACTCAAAGCTGGCCAATCATTGATTGTTACAAACAGCAATGCTCGCAGGTCAAAGTGCTCTTGTTTGTACTCATCCCACACGCGAACTCCTGGTTTGCTCCATAAAAGTTGAAGTTCCTCAACTAATGGCCTTAGGTAGACATCTATGTCATTGCCAGGTTGCTTCGGTCCTTGGATAAGCACCGGTATCATAATAAACTTCCGCTTCATGCATAGCCATGGAGGAAGGTTGTAGATACATAGAGTAACTGGCCAAGTGCTGTGACTACTACTCTGCTCACCGAAAGGATTCATACCATCTGTACTTAAGGCGAACCGCAAGTTTCTAGCATCATCTGCAAAATCTGGGAATTCTCTGTCGTCTATCGCTCTCCACTGGGATCCATCGGCAGGGTGTCTCAGCATATTGTCTATATTACGGTCTTCTTTATGCCACCGCAACAACTTTGCATTGTACTTATTTCTGAACAGACGTTTTAATCGTGGTATTATAGGAGCATACCACATAACCTTGGCAGGAATTTTCTTCCTATGACGTTCTTCACCCTCAACATCGCCAGGATCATCTCGTCTAATCTTATACCGTGATGCCTTACATACTGGATATGCATCCAAATTCTCGTATTCCTCCCCACGGTAGAGGATGCAGTCATTAGGACATGCGTGTATTTTCTGGATTTCTAATCCCAAAGGGCAGACAACCTGTTTTGCTTCATACGTAGTGGTGGGCAATTCGTTGCCTTTCGGAAGCATCTTTTTTATGATCTTCAATAACTGTCCAAATGCCTTGTCAGATGTACCATTCTTTGCCTTCCATTGCAGCAATTCTAGTGTGGTACCCAGCTTTTTTTGCCCCTCTTCAGCGGTGGGATATAGCGATTTCCTGTGGCCCTCTAGCATGCGCTCGAACTTGGCTTTCTCTTTATCACTTTCACATTCTCTTTGTGCATCACGGATGGCATCACCAAAAGCATCATCGCCCCGATCATCTTCTGCCGATACCTCTTCTTCATTATCTCCCCCCATTGCAACATCATTGAAGCCACCGTACTGAGCAATAATATTGGCATGGTCCAATTCTTCTTCTTCTTCTTCTTCTTTACCTTCATCCATTATAATCCCGCTTTCTTCATGTTTGGTCCAACAAATATAGTTTGGTACGAAACCAGACTTTAATAAGTGTGAATGAAGAGTTCTTGAGTTAGAATATTCTGTCAAATTCTTGCACACGGCACATGGACAGCACATGAAACCATCCCTCTTATTTGTCTCGGCCACACTTATGAAATAGTGCACGCCATTAATGAACTCTTCGGAGCGCCGATCGGCATTATACATCCAATTACGTGTTACCATCTGCATTAAATATAACATATATATTATGAAAACCATGCACACATATAGTTTCTCATCTTATTGCACAACATGTCTCAGATACATAGTTGATTAATTTAGGAAATGTCTCAGATACATAGTTGATTAATTTAGGAAAGCTTTGGCTACAACAAATACAATCGCAACTAGAACTAAAAAAACCAAAACTAAAATGCACTTAAGCAATATAATTAGTTCGCGTCCGATCCCAACTATAATAGATAGATCATTCGCTTGATCAACATCATTGAACTTCTTTCGTCGGTTCACTGCCTCACCACCTTCAGCCTCAACCATCTGTATAAAAGATTTCTTAATGTGTTCAATGTATTCTTCCTCCCAGTACCAAACTGTACATCCACCGGTACCGTCCAACTGAAATTAAAAGAGAGAATCAATAGTTTAATTAATATCATTTAAAAAAAATATGCACATATATAAGCAAATGTCTGGAAATAACTCACATTACGATCCGGACACTTGTGGAATATACGACCCTTGTTTACTCCCTCTTTTGACACTTTGTACTCCATCAAAATCTTCTGCCCACACTTGCCACAAGTAATGAGAGGGAGTTCTGGACGGTATCGCTTTTGAACCCGTTGAGAGACCGAAGACCCGGTCACGGTTGCCATCTACTATCCATACTCAATTTGTAAACAATTATAAGTTCCACATTTACTAATAAACATGTATGATACAATGGACATTATGTAGTAATAAAAATAAATCAAGTGATATTAACAAACCAATTAATTTGAACTATCCTAATTTCTAAGATCATAAAAAGATACTATAATTCATTCTTGCAAACTACATTAATACTAGGTCAACCATGAAATATGATATATATATATATATATATGGATACTAATTCATGTGAATGATTCAAAATAACAAAGTGGATTTGAGCTAAAAAATGATGGGAACATCAGAAGCCAAAAACAACATGAAAAAGACAAGAAAGGCTGAAGTTAGTCACCTCCAAGCACGAAGAGACGATGACGGAGTCGAAGAAGATCAACGATGGGCGTTAGAGATGAAGAACAAATGAAGAACAAGCAAGAAGAAGCTCCAAGAACAACAATGGTGCTCTCGGTTTCAAATGGGCAGAGGGGAGGAGGGAGCCGGCCTATAAACCGGACCTTTAGCACTGGTTCAGGACAAAAACCGGTGCTAAAGGGTTTGCCTCGGCCCGTCGCCCTGGCCGGTGCTAAAGGGGACCCTTTAGCACCGGTTCGTGTTGCCAACCGGTGCTAAAGGGTTCCTGCCCTGACAGCACCTGTTAGTAGCCGTTGGGCAGGACCGGTGCTAAAGGGGTCTTTAACCCCGGGCCGCAAAAAGGTCGAGGTTTTTGGCCATTTTGGACATCGACCAATGCCTCATTCTGTAGTAGTGTAGTTTGATTACTTTTCTATTTCTCAAAAATAATAAAAACTATTTCTGTTATCCTTAGGAGGTAATATTTGATTATAGCCGTCTAGATCGACGGTCCACAGTTATTTGGGAGTATCTTAGCAAAACCCATATGTATATAAGGCACAAAAGCTTTGCAAGGTCTTCATGTTAGCATACTGTGTGTTAAGGTCTTCAAAACTTGGAGCACATTAGTTTTATACAATCGAAGGCATTGATATGCTAAAAAAATGGTTGCTTCTTCTTCTTGATAAAAAATGGATACAGCCGAATGCTTTTGCTAGGAGAGTCATATATCTTTAGAAAAAAGTTGATACGGTTGAAGGCTTGGTTCACCTTCGATCTGTTAAGCACAAATAGCAAAAGCAAAAATAGAGCATGCATATTTGACATGCTCGTGAGCGGAGGCTGACACTAATGAGCACATGTTAGTTTTCTGCGTATTCATCTTATTTATTGAGATGAAGAAAGGAAGAAGCACTTATCTTTATCGTGATAAAAAGCGTTCTGCAACTCTTGAAGGACTCCGAAGGTCCACCGATGAAGGTGAGGACGTCTGCTGATGAAGGCCTTGTCGGAGAACGCTAGCGACAAAGGCCTATTGACGAAGACTTCTGCCAGCAACGAAGGCCTAGCCGAAAAAGGCCAGCGACGAAGACTCCTAGATGAAGACCCAGCCAAAGGAGGCTCCCAGGTTAGGACTCCATCAGGTTTGTGAAGAGACTCAAGGGACTCCGCAAAAATCATCTTCGCCAGGATTCATTCAGCGAAGACATTCCAGCTTCACAAATAGAAACATAGTTCGCATATGACAAGTTTCAGCTTATCAAAATCAGGAGCATGGAGGTTCCAGTTTCTAGTGCTACGGGGTCTTAGCAAATAACCTGCAGAAGTTAGGGAAACAACTTGCGTGGCCTTTTGGTTAGGCCTTGTTTACTCCCACTCCAAAACCCAAATTTTTTTTCAAAATTCCCATCACATCGAATCTTTAAACATATGCATGGAGTATTAAATATAGATAAAAATAAAAATTAATTGCACAGTTTGGTCGGAATTGACGAGACGAATCTTTTGAGCCTAGTTAGTCCATGGTTGGACAATAATTATCACAAATAAACAAAAGAGCTACAGTGTTGCGAAATTTTTTCGTTCAACTAAACACGGCCTTAGCACATAAGGGGCAGGTGCCAGGTGCCAGCTGCCGGGTACTGCTTTTTTATTTACCAAGCGACAACTAGTAAACAGTAGAAGGCAAGGTGTTGCATGTAGGTGGGAGTTCAAACCTTCGTTTGTCAATTAGTAAACGATGCGGCGGCTTACCTTCGGAAGTCAAGACGAAGGTGTGGAGCAAAATTGATCATAGTACCCGCATGAACCTTCAGAATACGGGGACCTTCAGAAACCGTGGTCATGAGAGCAGGGACCTTCGGAAGTCAAGGTTGGACATGGCTTCACCTGAGATGGGATGGCAACGCGGCGCTTCGTATGTAGAGTTGGAAACCTTCGTGCTCGATGTGGTGGAACCACGGAGTTCCCATGGACGGAGTCAGAGTCAGTCTTGGAGGCTTTTGAGAGCCTTGTGTTGGAAAATCTGACCTGGGTATGTACGAGAATATAAAAAATGACATGTTGCAAAGATACAAAGCCGTAGCTAGGTGGGCTGGCTAGCTCGGTGAAGCTAGCAGCCACCACGATGTCGCAGGCTTGATGCTTCACTTCGGATTTATTTTAATTGAGCTTCTGAACCAGGCCGAATCGTGGGACGCTGTGAGCTGCTTTGGGATCTGGCCTTCGCGTGTCCAGCACTTGTTAAAAGGAACCTGCACATGTCAAACACAAAGTCTTGCAAGTTCTCTTGTTAGCACGTAGAGATGTTCACAAAGAGACCCAAAGCTTCAAGGTCAATTGGTTTGTATTTTTTGCATCGTTTTATATACATAGCAAAGGTAACAAATCTTTGCAGGATGTTTTTTTTAGAAAAAAAACGGTCAAAGGTTTAGCATGCGGAGGTTCCTTGCTAAGCTTTATACAGCCGAAGGTTAGCTGCCAAAAAATTATTTTTCTAGACAAAAGAGTTATCTAGCTAAGGCTGAAGGCTTACCGAATCTTTCAAGGAGCAGCTTAATGTCCCTTTCTTCATGGAGATTATATATTATAATTTTGAGCTGGTGCATCTGGTCAGTTAGGAATGATCTCATTTTCAGGGGAGAAGAGGCTTCAGTTCAGAAGTGCAGAATTCTCTTCAAAAATACCTTTGCCTTAGTTATTCTTCGTGCAAAGAAAAGATAACTCCCCTTAGTTAATCTATGGCTAGAGAACCTTTTGTAATTAATCTCATCTTTTTTATCTCTTTGTTTATTTCTTGAACTTCGTTGGCGTCTTGCCTTCCCTTCTGCAGCCGTTTTTTTTTCTGGTTTTAATATATCTTCAGTAGGGTGCAAACCCCTCCTGTTTCTTCAAAAAACTTTAGATGCTTCGTGTGTATTTTATTTATTGATAAAAAATGTTGGCTTGGCCGAAGGCTTGTTGGTAGCTTCTATAGATAAGCTCTTTTTTTCTTTTTTTTGAAAAAGCTGGTGGTGCTTTAGACGAAGGCGTTAATGTTGCCAGCTTGTTATGGAGGTTTAAGGATATCTTACCTTCCTCGGAGGTTCTTACCTTCTCTCA
The DNA here is from genome assembly GCF_000003195.3 of Sorghum bicolor. Lineage (NCBI taxonomy): Eukaryota > Viridiplantae > Streptophyta > Magnoliopsida > Poales > Poaceae > Sorghum > Sorghum bicolor. Next base: position 33,862,023 of record NC_012875.2, read on the forward strand.
AGGGGGGGGGGGGGTTTCTCATAGGTTAAACCTTTTGGTTTGATGATGAAGGATGTTGAAGAAGACTGCAAGCGAAGGCTTGCCAACGAATTCTCAACTCAAGCATCCTCACATGTTCAAGCCTTTTCTCTTGAAAAATTTAGTCGTGCCGGGTATGGTGGGCGCCAATGTTGGAAAATGGGGATCCCAACAGAGAGTGAGGATGGGGAGCAAGCTCGTTGTGTCTCGACACCCGAGGGTCGGAGGCTTCGCTCGAGGGCGAAGATCTTTGACTACCAGAGGTACAGATATTGAGATGCGACTTGCACGTTTATTGAGACAAATGATTAAGGTTCAAGTCACTCAAAATCGTCTCTCCTCAGGGCCGAGATCTCCTTTTATATAGTATGGTTACAATATGTTTATAGTACATAAATGTCTATGTAGCAACTACGGCATATGCCGGAATATTCCACTCCACTACATATACTCTCGGGGGCACTCAGGTCTTTTACTACTACAGCCCATTTGGCTAACGGCCCTTGTGGAATCTAGCATCTTGGCCCACGAAGAGGTCCAGCTCACAATCCATGTGTAGTCTTCAAAGAGCGTCGGTCTTCATAGAGGCTTTTCTGCCGCTGTCCATGAGGCAAAGGCTTGTGTCGACTGTTTCACTGGTGTTGATATCACACATCGTGCAAAGGCTTCTTTGCCATGGTGCGAAGGCTCCTGTTGGCTGTTTCGCCACCTCTTTGTGCTTCGTATTGCAAAGGCTTGTTTGTCGGCATTCTCGATGCAAAGACTTCTTCAGTGCGAAGACTTCGCCATCTTTATTGTTTGGGCACAAAAACTTGACGCGAAGACTTGAGTTGGCACCCTTCATGGTGCAAAGACTCCTATCGGCTGTTTCACCAACACTTATGCCATTCATGGTGCAAAGGCTTCCTGCCGCCATTGTTGGTGCAGAGACTCTCATTGGCTGTTTTGCCGAGCGACTCTACATTTAACACAACAAAGACTCCCAAGGAGCATCTGCCTCTATTTTGTTGATCGGGCCATTGTATCCTTGCCGTTCCTTATCCTAAGCGAAGGCTCCACTTAGGATTCTTCTAACAGATCTTCATAGTTCCTAGACCTTTGAATCTTCATCATAGCCTTTGACTGATCTTCATAGTGTTTCAGTCTCTAATCTTTCATCATGTTCTTTGGCTTGTATAACACCATGGTTTTTAAAAGAAGACCAGAGTCATCATATATGTCTAGAAAGTCCACACATACAACAAAAGAATAGAAATAATGTTACATATAGCAAAAAATATATTTATAAAAACACTTACAAATATCAGAGTACGTGGAAATAGTTGGTAAACTTCTTTGGCTCCATTCTTCTCAGAGACAGCTGACTGGGGGCTCCGTATGCCAAGCACTTCTGATAGGCTTCTAGAAAACTCCACGACATCTTAGTCCTTCTTCTGAGCAGCACTTTACTACACACTGGGAGTGTGGGGGGAAATAGTAAGGGTGAGTTCATGTGATATGAAAGGCTTAATCAAAGAAAAAGCTAACACTGTTTAATTGTAGGTGAGCTTTTTAGTCGGTAAACTTTTATTACAACTCTATTATTAAAACAACCTACTACTAGTTGTGAATAGAGCATCCCAACTCTTAATTAGACGAAGTAAAATTAACAATATTATTAACCATTATCATTATTATTAAGATTACTGTTGGGTATTTTAAACGCAAACAGAAAAATCCGCAAGCGCACGGATACCGATGTAGCCTTCACCCGGGAGTATTCCAGAGTATCGATTTTCCACAGGGAACGTGAGTGTACTAATTAAGATCCAAGATCGCCCAAGGATAACTATATAATTATTTTTGGTGGTGGGAAGAGAGGAAGTTTCCTGAGAGTTCTCTAGTTGATCTAAGAATCAAGAATTACTTCAAGATTATCTATATCGGGACATCAGAGCACTAACCACAGAAAAGAGATGAGAAGGGGGCTAGGAAGGTCTGACTACGGTCCTACAAACACCGATCCGAACGAGGTGGAATACGTCGACCGTTAGGGCTGTCACTACCCTAAGGCTACCACAACAATCCGCAGGATTGGGTGCAATTCCAGGTAATTGCAAGACTAAACACCACGTCTAATCTATTAATTACTACTCTAATGTTTCAAAGATTAGAGCACTTGATGCAAGCGGGAATCCAATAAATAACTTGAATGTAAATAAAAGTAATTAGAGAACTCAGGAGTTATGAATTGAAGAACCTGGAGAACGATGAAGAACGAACCAGTTGCTGCAAAAGTACAATGTTGAGGAAGATCCGACAGATCTGGCTCCTCCTCCTCCGCTCTCCTCTTCTCTCTCCCTATTTTCTAGATTACAACTAGAACTAACTAGAACTAGAACTAGAGGAACTAGAACTAGAACTAGATGAACTAGAACTAGATCTAGATGAACTAGAGGTAGAACTAGAAGAACTAGAGGGATCCTCTCTACTTGGATGAAGAATTGAAACCCTAACTTTGATTCTGTAGAAGAGGTATGATCTCCAGGGGCCAGGGGGGTCTGGTTTTATAGTCCCTTCAAGTGAATCTGGACCATCGGATCAAACCGACATTGATCGTGTGGTTTTCCTTGAAGTATTAGGTCGGTGGAGTGTTGTCCCCGAATTGGACTCTGTTTGGTCCAGGGGGGAGGGCGGGCGCCCAGTAAGGTAGGGCGGGCGCCCAGTGCCTGAGCCCTCTCGGCCTCCGCTTCAGTCCCGTGGCTTCTGGAGTCTTCTAGATGGTAGATAATTGTGCGGCACATTAATATCTCTATGTAAACCCGACGTGTGGGCCTTTCTTCCGTATTTCCTGATAACCCCCTGTAGAAATAGACAAACACCAAAACTTGTGGAATTCTGTCAGATAAAACCCTAAGTCTAGGTGTTGGTTGCATTTGGATCCTTTTCTATGATTAATTGATGGTTAAATATGAGCATTAAGGACCGTCAACAAGCTCCTCCAAGCTTAACCTTTGCTCGTCCCTGAGCAAAGATGAACTCAAGAGTTTCTGCAGTGGTTTCATGCCTTAAAGATACACATGCGTTTAAACAAGATCTTATCTCTGGTTAGAGTAAACTGTTAAGACTTAAAACTTACTCATTTACCTTTCACCATGAGACTTGTAACCGTCACTGTCTTGAGTAGTTAAAAGATAGAACAGTCTAGTCAAGCACCATGTCTCTTGTTCTTCGATTAACTATAGCTCTGGAGTTTTTGCAGATTTTCAAATAAAACTCAGAGATTCCTTGTATGACTCTCTCTAGTCTCTCTTTTGTGGTATTTCTGGATCCTTACCAAGGCAGTGATGGTATACGCCTTCTCTCAAAATCTGTAGTATTTATGGTATAAAGCATAGTGGCATTGCCTTCTCTCTCACCCTACTCTAATAAGGCTTTAATATCTAGAGCTCATAGGTGGGAGATAAAGTATACATACTTACAAGACATGTATTGTATAGTCAAACCATGGATCCAGAAGAACAAGTCAATAAGTCAAATCAAGATGTGCATGTGTGGCGAATGAATGGTGTATGGTGATGATGGTGATAACAATGGTGAAAGTCTAATTCTACTTATGCTCTTTTTAGGGGATACATACCTTTCTTGCTCTTTTGAAACTTTTTGAGGAGAATGAGATGCTCTATATTTTCTCTTTTTTTTCTTTTCTCTCAGGTGGGTATCTTGTACCCCTAATTCTACTGTCGGACACTTGTCCATTTTTACCTCTCGTCTCACTTTTTTTTTCTTTTCTTTCGAGGTTCCGGGCACTTGTCCCTTTTTATTTCCTCGTATTTATTATTATTTTTTATTTTTTAGAGCACTCATCTCCTGAAATAATATAGCAAGTGGTAGTAACCAAGATAACTTGAGCATTTATTTCATAGAGGAAAACAGAAATGTTTTTGGCTATTTTCTCCTAGATTAGGAGTAGAATATTTTTTTGGGTGGTTCTGGAGATGTAAATGGATGGATATATGTGGATGCGTACTTCCAGAGTAGAAGCAGCATGTATGAGTGAACGTGCAAGTGAATCTTGATTTAACCACATGACAAGCTCCTAAGGGTCTACACAGCTTGACCACACTCAATGCTCATAAGCAGTAAAGTAAATGTACGGTTCAAAGTCTAGCAAGTATGTGTATATGGCTGTGGTAGGAATTTAAACTCTCATCATACAGAAACTCATCATGCAACATTTTAAAGATTTTCAAAGATAAAATTCTCTAGAATTCTAGCATCTCTAGGAACAGATAAACAGCAGCTCAACCTTCCCATATCATATCCGTTAACGACATAGACTTCAGATCAAGTACTCTTCCCACAAGTTCAGGTTTAGAGCAAATCTTAATTAATACCAGTCATGCCTAAACTTGAGAGAGATTTCAATTTAAGAACTAGTCATAGCAGAGCAATCATTCATCATTTCCATGTGAGAGATTATCATGAGGGTTCATAGCAAATTGTATTTATTTATTTATTTAGCAAACTAAGCAAAGATATATATATAAACACAAAATCTCTATTTGGGTTTTTATGATTATGCATCTTTTTATTATTTGAGTAAAGTATAAATGTGAGTAGAAACACTTAGCTGGATAAATGGGGGTGCTCTCCCCCAAGCTGGATTTTGACGTAATTCCTTTTGATGTAGCAGGTGGCGGAGGTGTATTTGAATGTCGGCAGTACCCTGACAGCGATTAGGATGTCCTCCGTCTGCTAGTCTTCTTTGATCCTTGAATTCTGTGGAGCTCAAATAGACAACAAAGCTTTGTGGAACTAGTTAAGTGTTAGCATAAATATCTAGCCTTTATCATGTTGAGCTTCCTCAATAAATGTTACACTCTTTGGTAGGATCATAAATTTATTTTTATATTTTAATTTTATAGAGCAGAGAAAATATTTATTTTATTTTTATGCCACCACAGTGAATGTACTTATGGGTTTTATGCCATGAGCATACTCACATGGGGCTTACTATTCTTTAACATTTTTATTTTTTTCAAGATGATATGAACCTGATTAACTAAGTAAACTATTTTAAATAATTGAAAGGAAAAAGATAACTACCATGTTTACCTCTTGGCAAGGCGTTCGGTGTTTTTAAGTCCTCCGAACGGGACCCTCCGTTTTCTTAGTCGTCCTGGGATTCGCTGGATGGCGTAGTCGGGGGTTCCAGCGGCGCCTGGTCTTCATGTATAACTATCTTCTCTCTACACACCTGACTCGGTGCTATGGTCTCCTCAGGACAGTTCTGTTCAAGCTGTATGTCTTCAGACCTTATCACTTCTCCTTCGTAGTCTGCCCATCCATCCTTGATGATTTTCCTCCTCTGGTTACGGTTGCGTCGTCTTCTTCTTGTCCTGACCTGCTTAGAGTCTTCAACTATATAGTTAGGGTCAGTAAAACAGTGACGTACCTTCTCAGAGGGGAAGTGCATGTGGACTTCTCTGGTTTCAATGTAGATGATTGCTTTAACGGTGTTGAGAAACGATCTCCCAAGGATGATGGGTGGATTATAACTCGTCTTCTCCTATGTCAATAACTTTTCGGAATGTCTGATCTGCCATCTAGAGCTGAATGTATGTCGGTTTTAGGGGCATGGTTCCGAACTGACTGCGGCCATTATGTTGACGTCAGATCCGGTGTCGTAGAGTGTCTTCTGAAAAGAATATCCGTTGATTGTGCGCTCAATGCTTAGAACACCAAGGTCGTCCTTCTTGATCAAGAAAGGCGACTTGAGTTGACGATCTTGACCTCCTTGAGCTGCAGTGACCATCTTAGCTGACTCAGTCCACATTTGCTTGTTCCTGTTCCCCCTGTTGATCCTCTTCCTTGGTTCATGTCGGGATTGCTATGAGATTTGTGTAGTCTTGTTCTCGAAGGAAAATGTCTCCTTCTTCCCCATGATGTAGAAACTGATCTTAGCAACACTAGCGTAGATGACAGCTCCCGAGGTGTTCAGGAATGGCCTCCCTAGGATGATGGGTGTCCTCTCATCAGTATTAGTCTCTATCACCACGAAGTCTGCTGGGGCATAGAAGGTACTAACTCGGACGTAGAGGTTCTTCAATATTCTCTTTGGGAAACTTAGCGTACAATCTGCAAGCTGCAAACACAAGGCTGTTTCTAATAAAGGATGTGTAAAGAATTTTTCATAGAGTACCCTGGGCATAATGTTGACGCTGGAGCCAAAGTCGCAGAGTGCTTCTGGGAAGTCCACCATGCCGATGGAGATCGGGATGACGGGGCGTCCTGGATCGCCTCTCTTGATTGGTAGAAGGTCAGTAATTACTTCCACAACGGGGTTACTCCAGTAGTTACATCCTCAAGCATCACAGGGCAGTGATTGCCTGAGTGTCCAGTATCTCCAGTGTGTTTGTGCTCGTAGATCTAGGTTCTTCACTTGGTGGAGTCTGGGAGTTGAAAAACTCCTTCATATTTTGCTCGAAGTGTACCTGCTCATAGAGACATGGCAGAGATCAAGTGCATGGGCCCTATTGGTGGAAAACACCAACAGAACCAAAAGTGTATTTGTTCTCTCTAACCTTAAGCATAGTGAGCAAGACAAAGTTGATGGATAATAAGATCATGAGTGTAGCATTTAAAACATTTGTCAGATCAGATCGCTCAACCCATTGGAAAGATAATCTATCTATATTTATGTTTTGTTTATATCTTCCAGAGATTGAAGGTGCAACATTTTAGCTTATATGATTAGGAGTGTAGGATCACAAAGGTGGAAGGACTAAACATGTTGAATCGATTGGGTTGGTTAATCTAGAGTTGTAAATCATACATGTTTGTCTCTTTTATTCATGCAATCGCCAGAACCAAGGAGAAGCTTATAGAAGTGATAGTCAAGTACCTTAAGATGTTACCTTACTTGAAGAGTGATGGTATAGTATCACCTTGTGGAAGCTTTCCTTTCTTAGCGGTTGTGCATCATGTTTGTGGCACCCTCCATGGATCATCTCTTGTGAGCTATGCCTTCCTTGTGTAAATTGTTAAACTTCATGCGTCTCTCTCTTTGTCTCCAATGTGAGTTTATCTCAGGACTTCCCAGGTCGATATTGAAAGTTTTTCTACAGGGGTTAGTCCAACAAAATATCCAATATCTACTATAGCATACTATCGGCTCAAAGATCAACCTAGACACCATGTCTAATTTGATTTAGGAGGGCATTTTAACTTAAGCATCATGCTTAATTTAAATTCCCTTAGAAGTAAGATCATCAGCCCTAAACTAAGCACCATGCTTAATTAAAAGATAAATGAAACTACTCCAAACCTAGACATATACTAAAGCAAATAAAGGTAGCCTGAGAGCATTTATAGAGATCTACTCAAGTGGAGATGAAGTAGTGTGATTAGTATTTAACAAATTGAGCATGTCTCAAAGGTAGGGACAACCAACATAGCAACATGGCAAAGGATTTTTTTATGTAAAGTACTCCCCCAAGCTTGAATTTTGCAAAATTCAAGTTTGGATGAATTTAATTCAATGTTGTATGATGATTGGTTGGACATACCTTGTGCTTGTCATTCATCCGATCTTCTTGCTCCAATCCTGGAAAGGTTAGTGACAATAATACCCGAAGTAAGATTTTTACAATTATCCTTATATGCTCAACACACAAGGTAATGTTGCAAATAATTAAAAGCTCATGTTACAATCTGATCAGTGTTTGTTTTAGGACACTAAGCTTGTCCTTGGGAAACCATCAATTTTATGTCAGTGAAGTGGTTTCCCCTCCAACGTTGACCTATGTCAAGATCAACTCAACGAGATCTGCAAAATTTATTATAGATATATGCATCGACAACCGCCCTTTTAAAGTTTTTATAAATAGAAAGGAAGTGGGGGTTGGAGATCTCGAATGTGGTGATGTTGGAGAGACCAATGGATTGTGAAGATGTTGCATATGAGCATGGAGTAAATGAAGTGGCTATGAAATAAATTCCATGCTCATTAATGCTTAGAGTGAAATCCATGTGGTATGGTGAAAATGGTAAGGTGAGTGTGGTAAAAAAAGAAAAGAAAAAAGGATACACGGACGACTTGTTTCGAAACTAGCACAACTACCGTTCCCCGGCAACGGCGCCAGAAAGCTTGTTGGGTATTTTAAACGCAAACAGAAAAATCCGCAAGCGCACGGATACCGATGTAGCCTTCACCCGGGAGTATTCCAGAGTATCGATTTTCCACAGGGAACGTGAGTGTACTAATTAAGATCCAAGATCGCCTAAGGATAACTATATAATTATTTTTGGTGGTGGGAAGAGAGGAAGTTTCCTGAGAGTTCTCTAGTTGATCTAAGAATCAAGAATTACTTCAAGATTATCTATATCGGGACATCAGAGCACTAACCACAGAAAGAGATGAGAAGGGGGCTAGGAAGGTCTGACTACGGTCCTACAAACACCGATCCGAACGAGGTGGAATACGTCGACCGTTAGGGCTGTCACTACCCTAAGGCTACCACAACAATCCGCAGGAGTGGGTGCAATTCCAGGTAATTGCAAGACTAAACACCACGTCTAATCTATTAATTACTACTCTAATGTTTCAAAGATTAGAGCACTTGATGCAAGCGGGAATCCAATAAATAACTTGAATGTAAATAAAAGTAATTAGAGAACCTAGGAGTTATGAATTGAAGAACCTGGAGAACGATGAAGAACGAACCAGTTGCTGCAAAAGTACAATGTTGAGGAAGATCCGACAGATCCGGCTCCTCCTCCTCCGCTCTCCTCTTCTCTCTCCCTATTTTCTAGATTACAACTAGAACTATCTAGAACTAGAACTAGAGGAACTAGAACTAGAACTAGATGAACTAGAACTAGATATAGATGAACTAGAGGTAGAACTAGAAGAACTAGAGGGATCCTCTCTACTTGGATGAAGAATTGAAACCCTAACTTTGATTCTGTAGAAGAGGTATGATCTCCAGGGGCCAGGGGGGTCTGGTTTTATAGTCCCTTCAAGTGAATCTGGGCCGTCGGATCAAACCGACATTGATCGTGTGGTTTTCCTTGAAGTATTAGGTCGGTGGAGTGTTGTCCCCGAATTGGACTCTGTTTGGTCCAGGGGGGAGGGCGGGCGCCCAGTGCCTGAGCCCTCTCGGCCTCCGCTTCGGTCCCGTGGCTTCTGGAGTCTTCTAGATGGTAGATAATTGTGCGGCACATTAATATCTCTATGTAAACCCGACGTGTGGGCCTTTCTTCCGTATTTCCTGATAACCCCCTGCAGAAATAGACAAACACCAAAACTTGTGGAATTCTGTCAGATAAAACCCTAAGTCTAGGTGTTGGTTGCATTTGGATCCTTTTCTATGATTAAATATGAGCATTAAGGACCGTCAACAATTACGGAGGTAGCAACCTCACATAGTAACTTGGGGTAGCAATCCCATTAAGGTCATGGGATAGCAATCCCAAATAGGAACATAGGATAGCAATCCTGCATAACACGAGGTGCTTATCATATTTATTATGTGGCTAAGTTATGCTGATCAGATTAATTATCTTTGTCACTATTCATTACTTTATATATCCTTTATGTGACACTTATCCCTGTATGAAAGAGTTAGATAAATGTTCTCAATTATACATGCAATGATAGATACTCAATCTCATATTCCATTGTCACACCCATATTTTAAGAACAAAATAGGATGCATAAATGACTCATATGTGCCCCAGGAATAGTCGCACACATAAGTAGACAAATCTCAAATGTACCATTGCAGTGTTTATTACTTAGCGAAACATAGTAAATCACATAGTCTTACACAAAAAGGATAATAATATTAAACAACGCTCTCGACGGAAGTTCCACACAGGGACACTGTTGACTGGTTGACTCCAAGCCTAGTACTCATAACGGTAATCCTCATTCCAGTCATCTTCATTATCATATCCTGAGGTGTTGGGAAATTGCAAGAGTGAGCACATATCATACTCAACAAGTATAATCAGGGGTTCATGAGGCTCAAACAGCTGACACTGGTTTGACTGCATTTAGCTTTTAATAGTGGATAGCATGTTCAATCGTTGGATAGCAATATCAAGATAGCATAAATAATCCCATAACCCCATGATCAATTGTATACAGGAATTATGAATAACACATATAAACAATATAATAAACCATCATTTATCATCATTAATCATGTTCATCAGTGTTCGTCTATTCCGTCAGTTTTCTGGGCCGCCCGTATCCATGGGCACGGCTAGTATACCAGATTTAACACTCTGCAGAGGTTGAACATCTTTACCCATGAGTCGTGATTTACCCTTTCGCCCGAGGTTGCAAGTCTCTTAACCTCCTTCCAAGGGAGGTCGGCAGGGATCACTATGATGCCTTTCAAAGGTTTCGTCTAACAAGTTAGGGCCATTAGATTTACTCGGCAGGCAGATATAGAGCCCCCCTTCCATGGCACATAACCCGCAGCCTATACACATGGACAGAGGCTGCACTATACCCAACGTGTCTAGCTATTCTTACGCCATTTAAGGTAACCGCTAACAAGCTAGAAAAAGGTCCTCATACTGAGCTAAAACCAGAGCCATGTAGCCCTCATGGTTGTACGAGTTGTCCCAGCTTTTGCCAAGGGATAAGACCTTATGGAGGGTCAAGATCAATCCAGCAAAAGCCAGAGTTCTTTCCACCCTTTATATTCAAGTTGCTAGAAAGCTTATTTTATTGTTCATTTTACATTCAAATATTCATGTTACAAGACCATGGATTAATAATCAAGCACTAGCAAGAACTACCCAATTGCATATCCAAATAGGTAACAAGGAATTCAGGACAACAATCATCTATGATTTTGCTAAGGTCATCAAGGTGGACACAGGCATATGATATATATTGTATTTAATTGTGTATAGGTAACAAGGATAATCCTAAGTTATTCTTGCCTTGATCAAAGCTCTCCTGAGCCTGCTGGTCTTCAAAGGCTTGGTCTTGATCACCAACGTACGGCTCACCGTCTACATTCGATCATCAACCAACAACACGCAATCCAATGTAGACAATCATACACGAAGCAAACAAGCTATAATTAGAACAATACACCAAATAGTGGTAAAACAAATATAAAAGTTTGTCAAAATATTCTACGCAGCGCTACGATCACACAAACGTAAAGTTCACGAAAATCGGAATTAAAACGTAGAAGTTATGAATTTTCTAAGATTTTCTATAGAGAAATAATTAATTAAATGCTACTGCAGAATTAAAAAGATTCAAAACAGTAAACTAATACTTCTAACATGTAGAGCACGTAAATACGAATCTAACGAAATTTGGATGGACAAAAACGGAGTTAAAATGAGCATTTTATAAGCAAAACAAAATCAGTGGTATTTCTGTAAATATCTGAAAACGTAAACTGACTCAGGCCGACAGGAATACGCCTTCGGATTTGAAAAGCGTAAACCAGCGGATACGCCTTGGACCGCGGGTTAGATTTCAAAGAAACTCAGGCGCGTCCAAGGGTTTAGGGTTTAGGAAAATGCGCGTCCAAGGGGGTCAGGGGCGGCGGGCCGGCCGCTAGGAAAGGCTCCGGCGCGGCGGCGCCATTGACGGCCGCGGGGAGCTCGCCGGCATCGACGGATTTCACGATTCCGAGCACCAAATCGTGAAAGGAAAACACCACGGGGTAGCGGAGCTCACCGGGGTCTCGCTGGGGATGTTTTGCTGGGCCGAGGAGCAAGGGGAGGGGCTCGCGGCGGTGGCGGCTTGAGCACAAGCTCGGCGAGATCCAAAACTCCGCGTCGAGGAAGGCTAGGGCTCCCGTGGTGCAAAGAAACAGCAAAGACGGTCACGCAGGGGTCGTAGGAGTTTTATAGGGCCTTGGTTTGCGCGAAAACGCAAGGAATCGAGGAAGAATCGGAGCCGGCTGCAACGAAGTCGCCTCTGCGAGATGGGGAAGAAAGGAAAGGGAGAGGAGGTGCTGACTCGTGGGGCCCGGCTGTCAGCCACTGAACAGGGAGAGGCGCGCGCGCGGGCCAGCCTGGCCGCTCGATGGGCCGCGCTAACGGGCCGGTGCGGGAGGAGAGAAAGGGAGGGGGTGCTGGGCCGAGCTGGGGTGGTTTGCCCTTCCCCTTTCTTCTCTTTTTTTTTATATATTTTTTTAAATCATTTTCCAAATGGAATTTGAACCAAATAAAATCAAACCAAAAGTCAACAACATAGAATTAATTATGCACCAGCATGAAATGCAAAAATCACGTTTCTAAACTTACGATGAATTTTTAATTGTCACAGAATTATTTATTTGCTAGATTCAAATGCTCACAAAAACATTTAATTAAACCAAATTAAATCCAATTAATTGAAAATTGAATTTTGGGTGTTACAAACTCTACCCCCTTAAAAGAATCTCGTCCTCGAGATTGAGCAAAACTTACTCAAACAAATATGAATATGATTTTCTCAGATCATCCTCTCTTTCCCAAGTTGCCTCTACTTCTGAATACCGATTCCACTGCACTTTGCACATTCTAATAACCCGACTTCTTGTGACTCTCTCAGCTGTCTCCAATATTCTGACCGGATACTCTTCATAAGTGAGATCACCTTTAACAGAAAGCTCTTCCAATAGTATTTGCTCCTCAGGTACACGCAAACACTTCTTAAGTTGTGATACATGGAACACATCATGCACACCAGACAAACTTTCAGGCAACTCTAATTGATACGCTACTTCTCCACACCTTTGCAAAACTTTAAACGGAATCAACATACCTTGGAGCTAGCTTTCCTTTCATATTAAACATCTTCACACTCCACATTGGTGATACTTTCAGATAGACATAATCACCTTCCTCAAAAGCTAGTTCTCTCCTACATGTATCTGCATAACTTTTCTGACGAGACTGAGCGACTCTCAGATTATCCCGGATAGTCCGCACTTGTTGTTCTGCATGTCTAAGCACATCTGTACCAAACACCTGAGTCTCCCCAGTTTGATTCCAAAACAAAGGTGTTCTACACTTACGGCCATATAATGCTTCAAACGGTGCCATTTTAAGACTTTGCTGATAACTGTTGTTGTAGGAAAACTCTGCATATGGCAAACTCTTATCCCAACTGGTTCCATACTGCAAAGCACAAGCTCTTAACATATCCTCCAGTATCTGATTGATCCTCTTAGTCTGTCCATCTGTCTGTGGGTGATATGCTGTACTAAAATTCAACTTTGTCCCCATGGAATCATGCACTGCTTTCCAAAAGGTAGAGGTAAACTGAGTGCCTCTATCAGATACAATCTTCTTAGGCACTCCATGTAAATAAACTATCCGCTCCATATACAACTCCGCTAGTCGAGCTCCTGAATCAGTGGTTTTGACTGGCAAGAAGTGAGCAACTTTAGTCAATCGATCCACTGTTACCCATATTGAATCATATCCTCTGTGTGTACGAGGTAAACCCACTATGAAATCCATGCCTACTTCTTCCCACTTCCATTCAGGAATCTTCACTGGTTGCAACAACCCAGCTGGCCTCTGATGTTCAGCTTTCACTCGCGGACAAGTATCACACAAAGCAACATACTCAGCTACATCTCTCTTTAAACCATACCACCAGTACTTTTGTTTCAGATCTAAATACATCTTTGTACTACCAGGGTGAATGGAATATGCTGACTCATGAGCCTCTCTCAGAATCATGTCACGAATAGCCTTCACTTCAGGAACACATATCCTTTTTCCAAACCACAATACACCATTGTCATCTATTCTGAATCCTGGTGCTTTGCCTAGTACCACATTCTGTGCTATCTCCTTTAGTTTCTCATCTTCCAACTGTCCTTTCAATATCTCTTCCTCTAGAGTAGGAGTGACCTCAATTTCCATAGCATTCACTACAATTCCCAAATTCAAATATGCAAATTCAGCACACAACTCCTCAGATTCTGGTGTCGCTCGAAGCTCATTAGCATATTTCTTTCTGCTAAGTGCATCAACGACGACGTTCGCCTTTCCAGGATGATAATGCACTTCCAAATCATAGTCTTTTATCAGTTCCAACCATCTTCGTTGCCTCAAATTCAGATCTGTCTGGGTGAAGATATACTTCAAACTCTTATGGTCAGTATATATGTCACTCTTATGCCCAATCAAATAGTGTCTCCAAATCTTCAATGCATGAACCACAGCTGCTAACTCTAGATCATGAGTAGGATAATTCAGTTCATGTTTCCTCAACTGTCTAGATGCATAAGCAACAACTCTACCTTCTTGCATAAGAACACAACCCAAACCCAGACAAGAAGCATCACAATAGATAGAGAAACTCTTACTCAGATCTGGCAATACCAACACAGGTGCGGTAGTCAATCTCTTCTTAAACTCCTCAAAACTAGCTTGACACTTATCAAACCATACAAACTTAGCATTCTTCTCCAACAGAGCAGTCATAGGCTTTGCAAGTTTTGAGAACCCTTCAATGAATCTACGATAGTAACCAGCTAAACCAAGAAAACTGCGAATTTCACTTACATCTGTAGGTGGTTTCCAGTTCAACACATCTTTCACCTTACTAGGATCCACTTCAATACCGCCATTAGAGACAACATGACCGAGAAAAGAAACTTCCTCCAACCAAAACTCACATTTACTATGCTTAGCATACAGCTTATGTTCTCTAAGTTTCTGTAAGACCAATCTTAGATATTCAGCATGTTCTTCCTTGGTTTTAGAGAATACCAGAATATCATCAATAAAGACCACCACAAACTTATCAAGATACTCCATAAATACTTTATTGATCATGTACATAAAGTAAGCTGGTGCATTGGTCAAACCAAAAGACATAACTGTATACTCATACAACTCATACCTTGTTGTGAAAGCTGTCTTTGGTATATCTGATTTCCGAATCTTCAATTGATGATAACCAGGACACAAATCAATCTTAGAGAACACACAAGCACCTCTTAACTGATCAAATAAGTCATCAATCCTAGGCAATGGATACTTATTCTTGATAGTAACCTCATAGAGTGATCGATAATCAACACACATCCTCTGACTACCATCTTTCTTATCAACAAAGATAACTGGAGCACCCCATGGTGAAGAACTAGGACGAATGAACCCTTTATCTTGTAATTCCTTTATTTGTTTCTTAAGTTCTTCTAGTTCATTAACCCCCATTCTATATGGTCTTTTAGCTATAGGTGCAATACTAGGTAGTAATTCAATTATAAACTCGATGTCACGGTCAGGTGGAATACCCGGCAACTCTTCTGGGAATACATCTGGGTACTCATTCACAACACGATCCTGAGGATTAGCATCATCATCCAACTGGTTCACTATGGTTATCCTTTGCTCCTGCACCTCAACCTTGAGTCGGTCCCCGGTTGGTGATGTTAGTTCCATTACCTTCCCTTCACACTTAACCTTTGCATCCTGTCGCATCATCTAATCAGTACCCAAAGTAAGATCAACTCCAGCTGTCCTCAGCACTATCGGGCTCACTTTAAAGTCTACCCCCCTTAGAGTCAAATTAATTGGAAAGCAACAATGTGTAGCTGGTATAGTTCCTTCTGGTGAATTTACAGTTATAGCGCTTTTCATGGCACGAGCAGGTATATTATGTGTCCTAATGAAAGCTTGTGAAATGAATGTATGCGAAGCTCCAGAATCAAAAAGAACAGTGGCGGGAGTGGAATGGACATCAAACATACCAATCATAACTTTAGGCTCCTCCATAGCTGTCTCTGCAGACACATGATTCACTCTTCCAGTGTTAGGTGTCCGATTGTTCTCCTGGTTGCTATTTTGCCCTTGGGAATTTTGTGGGTTGAAATTCTTTGGACAATTATAAGACATATGTCCATCCTTTCCACAGTGGAAACACCTGTTAGGAGTCTTGGGAGCACTGTTCTTCCTAGGGGTGGCATTAGGATTCCTTGATCGAGGTGTCTGTCGACCATCCTGCTGCTAATGAGAGTTACGCTGCTGAAAATGAAAGCGCGGATTCCCACTCTGCTGTTGATTCTGGTATTGCTGAGGATACTGATCATGGTTCCACTGATAACTTTGATGGAAACCTTGTTGAGAGCCCAAGCACAGGCTGTTATTACTACCCAAACTTTGTCTTTGCATTCTCCTCTTCCGATCCTGACTCTTGCGCATATCATCCAGCACAATGGCACGGTTCACTAGAGCTTGGAAAGTAGGGTAAGTGTTTCCAGCCAACTGCAACATCTGAGATCATAGTAAAGGCCTTTCATAAATAGACGCTGCTTATCAACATCTTCCTTGACCTCATTCGGAGCATAGCGAGCCAGCTGCTCAAAGGCATCATGATACTCTGCAACGGTCATAGAGCCCATTCTGAGTGATCTAAACTCCTCTTGCTTTATCTCTATCATCCCTTCATTTATGTGACGTGCCTTAAAATCTCTACAGAATTCTTGCCAAGTGACGGCGGGAGCATTATCAGGATGAGCAGCTTGGTATGATTCCCACCAAGTTTGAGCTGCTCCCTGCAGCTGTCCAGAAGCATATAACACCTGAGCTATGTTTAACTGTCTTTCCACAGCACGCAACCAATCATATGCTTCCATAGGGTCAGCAGAATGAGTGAACACTGGAGGTCGTCCTTTCATAAACTCGCCGCGTTTATCTCTCACATAGACAGGTGGTGGTGGAGCTGTAGGCTGGTGCTGAAGATGTTGTAGGAATGCATGCATCATCTCGTTCTGTGTATGCATAAGTTCCTCCACTGAGATTGGGGCATTAGCACTCCTACCACGACCTCTACCTCTGCCTCTATCTCTTGCTGCCATCTGCATTCCAAGGTACAGAAACATATCTTAGTAACGTCCAACATGACCATTACAAGAGTTAACGGAATCTGGAATTTTCTGGGTAATATCCAACATTAGCAGTTCAGAAAATCTGTCATATCTCGAGTTCCAGAATTAAAAAGGATACATTCCATACACCGTTGGAAAGATAAAGAAATTATCTACAACTTTTATTTGGACATATTGACAGATTCCATCGTTAAATTAATCAAAACTGGGCATAACCAAAACTATTCCAGAATTCCAGACTGCACAGAAACCTCAACTTTGAACGACCATAACTCCCAGATCATAAAAGATAATAAGGTCATTCTTGCAGCATTGGAAAGATATGAAGGTCTACTTGTTCCCATAAAAATTTGATGAACATTGCACGAACAGATTTTAAGATGTACCAGATTTATTGCAGACTGCTCCAGAAAACAGCAAAGGACAGAAACAGAATTTTACCCAAACCCAACTATTTAGTTCATTAATCCTTATATCTTAGGCCTATAAACTAAATGAAATTGTAGAGAAAGTCCACAAGATCATTACAATCATTACAAAGATCCAAATCAAGCATAAGCATAATAACAAACCAAACCAAGCATCAAAGATTCACACTTCAAGCATTGACTCAACTTGCGGTACTAACGTTCTCTTCCTATTAAGGGTAAAGATCCTATAACTCCTATTTCAATGACGTTAGAAGGTGGTAAGAAGAGTTCTAAAAGCATATTCAAAACAAGGAGTGGGGATGAGAACAAGTCTTTAAAATAAGCAACAAGGTGAAGATGAATAGGATATAGTGTAGAAGAAAATATCAAGGTTTATAGAGCAAGGATTTTATAGCAATTTCAAAACCTTAAGACGGCCAATTTCTAACTAGGCTTGCGTCCGACAGTCAACAAAGCTCTGATACCAATTTGTCACACCCATATTTTAAGAACAAAATAGGATGCATAAATGGCTCATATGTGCCCCAGGAATAGTCGCACACATAAGTAGACAAATCTCAAATGTACCATTGCAGTGTTTATTACATAGCGGAACATAGTAAATCACATAGTCTTACACAAAAAAGGATAATAGTATTAAACAACGCTCTCGACGGAAGCTCCACACAGGGACACTGTTGACTGGTTGACTCCAAGCCTAGTACTCATAACGGTAATCCTCATTCCAGTCATCTTCATTATCATATCCTGAGGTGTTGGGAAATTGCAAGAGTGAGCACATATCTTACTCAACAAGTATAATCAGGGGTTCATGAGGCTCAAACAACTAACACAGGTTTGACTGCATTTAGCTTTTAATAGTGGATAGCATGTTCAATCGTTGGATAGCAATATCAAGGTAGCATAAATAATCCCATAACCACATGATCAATTGTATACAGGAATTATGAATAACACATATAAACAACATAATAAACCATTATTTATCATCATTAATCATGTTCATCAGTTTCCGTCTATTCCATCAGTTTTCTGGGCCGCCCGTATCCGAGGGCACAGCTAGTATACCAGATTTAACACTCTGCAGAGGTTGTACATCTTTACCCATGAGTCGTGATTTACCCTTTCGCCTGAGGTTGCAAGTCTCTTAACCCCCTTCCAAGGGAGGTCGGCAGGGATCACTATGAAGCCTTTCAAAGGTTTCGTCTAACAAGTTAGGGCCATTAGATTCACTCGGCAGGCAGATATAGAGCCCCCTTCCATGGCACATAACCCGCCGCCTATACACATGGACAGAGGCCGCACTATACCCAACGTGTCTAGCCATTCTTACGCCATTTAAGGTAACCGCTAATAAGCTAGAAAAAGGTCCTCATACTGAGCTAAAACCAGAGCCACGTAGCCCTCATGGTTGTACGAGTTGTCTTAGCTTTTGCCAAGGGATAAGTCCTTATGGAGGGTTGAAAGGTCCTAATATGGCTAGAGGGGGGTGAATAGCCTATTAAAAAAATCTACAAACTCACTAGAGCAAGAGGTTAGTAAAAAACAAAGCGAAGCTTTTTGCTCTAGCTCTAAAGGGGTGTTTGCAAGCCACCTACCCAACAATTCTAGTTGCTATGATCACTATGCACATAAGAACTAAGTCTCTACTTACACTAGAGAGCTACCTAAAGTTTCTATACAAGAAGTAAGCTACTCTAGTTTGCAAGAAAGTAAGAGAGAGTGTTTGATCTTTATACCACCGCGTAGAGGGGATGAACCAATCGCAATATTATGAAGTCCAATCACCGGGAGAAATCCAATCAACAAACACAATGGAGACACAAGATTTTTCTCCCGAGGTTCACGTGCTTGCCGGCACGCTACGTCCTCGTTGTGTCGACCAACACTTGGTGGTTCGGTGGCTAAGAGGTGTAGCACGAACCTCGTCCTCACTAGGACACCACAAGAACCTACCCACAAGTGAGGTAGCTCAATGACACGAGCAATCCACTAAAGTTGCCTTTGGCTCTCCACCGATGAAACGAACCAGGACTCCAAAACATGAAATCCTGACTCTTTTGCCCCTCTGTGATAGTCCCAGGATACCTCAGCTATCACGAGCGTCCACTTTCCAGCTGATTACAAAGTCATACAACAACCGAGTACAAAAGAAAGGAGTAGAATCTAACCCTACTACAAGTTTTCTAGGTTAAGATCAAACAAAAACACCGAGGCTCTACTCGTAGCAGTGAAGCTTGGCAAAACTCCAATCCACGGGCATCCTTGAGAGTAGACCACAAACCAACTACTATTCCCATCATTACTGCAAGTCAAGAAAACTGCACCGCGTCAGATGGGTGCAGACCATGGTCAGCACCGATGAGCTTTAGTGGAAAAGAGAAAATAAAAGGATCTGGCGATCTTAACAGTTTGGCTGTGGTTTGCAACCTTAGCGCTTGCAAAAGCGTCAGTATAAATAAAGTAATATCTTCTTAGAACCCAACCACCGCTCATTCTCAACAACCACTTCTCAACACAACATACCTCTCAACAACCCTCACAATATCCTCATTCTCTCAGTCTAAGCGATGAGGCAGCCTCCGCACGCCCCTCATCTCAACGGCCTCCAGCTGGACCCATCTTGACCACGCCCCGGACTAACGCGGCCGAGTGCTTCTCGAACCTTCTCGGCTCGCTCACCTACCTGAGCCGCGGGGTGCAGTTTTCTTGACTTGCAGTAATGATGGGAATAGTAGTTGGTTTGTGGTCTACTCTCAAGGATGCCCGTGGATTGGAGTTTTGCCAAGCTTCGCTGCTACGAGTAGAGCCTCGGTGTTTTTGTTTGATCTTAACCTAGAAAACTTGTAGTAGGGTTAGATTCTACTCCTTTCTTTTGTACTCGGTTGTTGTATGACTTTGTAATCAGCTGGAAAGTGGACGCTCGTGATAGCTGAGGTATCCTGGGACTATCACAGAGGGGCAAAAGAGTCAGGATTTCATGTTTTGGAGTCCTGGTTCGTTTCAGCCGAGGTAGGCACAAACCTCTCACAATCACCGGGAGATGGCCACGAACAGTCACCAACTTGTGCCAATCCTCCTCCGCTGCTCCAAGCCGTCTAGGTGGCGGCAACCACCAAGAGTAATAAGAAAACCGCAGCTAGAACGATCCCCAAGTGCCACTAGATGCAATCACTCAAGAAAATGCACTTGGAATCACTCCCAATCTCACAAGGATGTATAATCTATGATGGAGATGAGTGGGAGGTGTTTGCTTAGGCTCACAAGGAAGTCAAGTATGTTAGAATGCCAAGAGGGTGAGCCCTAAGCCGGCCAAACACGTATTTATAGACCCCTCAAACAAATAGAGCCGTTGGCTCTTTCACTGGGTGAAATACGGGGTCACCGGACGCTCAACACCTGCGTCCGGTGCTCCAACGTCAGCCGCGTGTCAGAGTCTAACGGTAACCTGCAGAGCACCGGACACTGAGCAGGTTGGCACCGGACGCGTGCACAGAGAGGGTCGCAAAACGCCCGCACACCGGACGCTAACCACCGGACGTACAGGCCTGCGTCCGGTGCCTGTCGTCCGGTGCCTTACCCTAGCTGGGCCAGGCACTGTCTGCACCGGACGATCAGACGCAGCGTCCTGTGCTCCAGAAGCCAGCGTCCGGTGAGTGTTTTCTCAGCGAGAAACACTCCCGTGACTTCTCCAAATTTCCCACCGGCGCAATAGAAAATATGCACTTCATTTTCTCGAGAAGCGCCGAATCCCGCCGAGCAAGCTCGGCGGGAGGGTGCTCGGCGGGAGGGAGAGAGGAACCCATCCTCTCTCTACTCTTCAAACTCCACCTCCTTCTCAAGGTGTGCTAACTCCACAAAGTGTATACCAACAAGTGCACGTGTGTTAGCATTTTCACAATCATTTTATTTGAAGGAGTTAAGTTAGCTCACTAGGTTCTAAAAGCATGCACATGAACAATGACACCTAGTGACACTCGATAACCGCTTAGCCAAAGAATTCCCCTCTTTATAGTACGGCTATCTATCTTAAATGTGATCACACCCTCTATGGTGTCTTGATCACCAAAACCAAAACCCTAAGCAATACCTTTGCCTTGATCTCCATAGGGTTTTGTTTTTCTCTTTCTTCTTTTCCAAGTTGAGCACTTGATCACCTTGTGTTCATCACCATCATCACCATGATCATCACTTGCTCCATCACTTGGCATGTACCAACCTCATTAAGACTACACACACTTAGCATAGAGGTTAGTACTAGGGTTTCATCAATTATCCAAAACCAAACTAGGGCTTTCAAGGGTCAAGATCAATCCAGCAAAAGCCAGAGTTCTTTCCACCCTTTATATTCAAGTTGCTAGAAAGCTTATTTTATTGTTCATTGTATATTCAAATATTCATGTTACAAGACCATGGATTAATAATCAAGCACTAGCAAGAACTACCCAATTGCATATCCAAATAGGTAACAAGGAATTTAGGACAACAATCATCTATGATTTTGCTAAGGTCATCAAGGTGGACACATGCATATGATATATATTGTATTTAATTGTGTATAGGTAACAAAGATAATCCCAAGTTATACTTGCCTTGATCAAAGCTCTCCTGAGCCTGCTGGTCTTCAAAGGCTTGGTCTTGATCACCAACGTACGGCTCACCGTCTACATTCGATCATCAACCAACAACACGCAATCTAATGTAGACAATCATACACGAAGCAAACAAGCTATAATTAGAACAATACACAAAACAGTGGTAAAACAAATATAAAAGTTTGTCAAAATATTCTACGCAGCGCTACGATCACACAAACGTAAAGTTCACGAAAATCGAAATTAAAACGTAGAAATTATGAATTTTCTAAGATTTTCTATAGAGAAATAATTAATTAAATGCTACTGCAGAATTAAAAAGTTTCAAAACAGTAAACTAATACTTCTAACATGTAGAGCACGTAAATACGAATCTAACGAAATTTGGATGGACAAAAACGGAGTTAAAATGAGCATTTTATAAGCAAAACAAAATCAGTGGCATTTCTGTAAATATCTGAAAACGTAAACTGACTCAGGCCGACAGGAATACGCCTTCGGATTTGAAAAGCATAAACCAGCAGATATGCCTTGGACCACGGGTTAGATTTCAAAGAAACTCAGGGTCTCTTTAGGAAAATGCGCAGCGAAGGGGTATGTTTTACTTTCGGCCTTTAGATCTCGATCCAACGGCTCGGGCGCGTCCAAGGGGGTCAGGGGCGGCGGGCCGGCCGCCAGGAAAGCCTCCGGCGCGGGACGCCATTGACGGCCGCGGGGAGCTCGCCGGCGTCGACGGATTTCGCGATTCCGAGCACCAAATCGTGAAAGGAAGACACCACAGGGTAGCGGAGCTCATCGGGGTCTCACTGGGGATGTTTTGCTGGGCCGAGGAGCAAAGGGAGGGGCTCGCGGCGGTGGCGGCTTGAGCACAAGCTCGGCGAGATCCAAAACTCCGCGTCGAGGACAGCTAGTGTAACACCCCAGTGTTATGGTTGCATTGATCATGTGCATAGCATAAGCATCATCATTTACTTAAAGCATATCATGATCATCATCTCTCTTGAGCCATGTCATTCTATGCAAAAATTGTGTTTTAAATTGCTTAAATAGTCTTCCTATGCTTATGATTGAGTGAACCATGCTTGTGTTTGTGCTCAATGCCTTGGTAATTAGTTTATCTATGCTTAACTTAATCTTGGGAACAATGTTCATGTTGATCACTTCTCCAAAATATGCTTTTAAGTCATACTTATGAAAATAGGCCCTAGAAACCTCTTTTGCTTAGACTTTTAAAAAGTGTTTCATAAAATGTTTGCATGTCAAAACTTTCTACATAAAAGTTGTAGCAAATTTTATAAGGAACAAAAGTCCTTTTATGGCCATCTCATGAAAATGACCACAAACAGCTCAAAAGTGACCCACAAGGCAGAATTGGGGCTGTTTCCAACACTTAGAAAATTTTCTAAGTCTTGGAACGAAACCAGTTTGCTTGATCGATTTTGAAAACTCTATATCTTTCAATCCAGGCCGAATTGGCCTTTGCTCCAATTGACAAAGTTGTAGAACTCGGTTGGAACTCCAACTTTGTCAACTGCACCATCCTCTATTTCACTCTAGTTTGGGAGATAATCATCGGTGAAGTCGCTCTGTCAAACTGTCATCGTTTCTTCTGAATCGACGCCGAGCTCGTCGATGTGGCCAACCAGCGGCAGAGCTCCGTCGCCATTTGGCACCCGTACGCCGTTTTTGGCCCGGCCTGTCAGCTCCCGTCGCGTGCATGACCTCCACGGCGTCGCCCCGCGCAGAGTGGACGCGTCCACTTCGTTCTCCCTCGCCCTTCTCGCCAGAAACGCGGCCGTCGGGAGCTCTCCTTCGCGAGCTTACTCCGGCGAGCTCGCGCGTGTTCCCTGCTGCGCCATTGCCCACCAAATTCCACCCAAAGCTCCGCCGTGAACCGCTCTCCAATCTCCACCCTCTAACTCGCCGAGAAACCCACCGGTGAGCCGACATTTACTTCTTCCCCCAAATCGGGTCGCCGTGACCTTCTTCTCCGGCGAACTCAATGCCGAGCTCTGCGTAGCCTCTCGTCGTCTCTGGTTAGATCCTAGAGGTAGCTTAGGTCCTTAGCGAGCTTTTGCGCCACTTGGTGGACGCTCTACCAAGTTCTCCGTCACCGGACACGGTGCGCAGCGCCGCCGTGCTTCCGCCGGAGATGGGTGCTCTCGTGGCCAGCGTGTTCCACGAGGATCCAGGCCAAGCCGCGTACCTAGGAAGCTTCGCCGTAGTCTGCTGGTGCTGTAGAAGGTCTTAGGTCGTGCTCTACCGGCCTGAGGGCTCCGGCGTAACGCCGAGCACCTCCGTCGAGCCGCCATCGTCGACGGTGAGCCCTTCCGGTGGCTCCGCCGTGGGGAAAAGGGGGTCAATCGAGTCGTTAGGGTTTGGGGATCACGCTGATGCCCTTGGTTTGGCCGGAGACCTCGCCGGCGAAAGTCGCCTCGACCGCGAGGAAGAAGGACCTGACAGATGGGGTCCACTGTCAGTGTCTCCTCTTTCCCTCCTTTTCTTTTATTCAAAACTCTGATTTTTGGCTTTCTTGCAAAAATCATATCTCCTGTTTCAGAGATCCAAAATTTGTGAAACAAATTTTGTGGTGTTTCTTGAGATGGCTAGTATTTAATAAAAATATAAAATGAATCATGTTTTCTGAGAAATTATTTATTAAGTATTTAATCTTGTTATTCATGGATAAATGCATATCTCTTGTTATACTGCTTAGTTTACTCTGAAAATTTTATGGTAGCCTTTGCATGGCATTAGAGTGCTCTGATAATTATTTCATGATTTTTGGAGCAATGCAGTTGTGATATGTAATTTGTGTTTGAAATATGGCTTGTTTCTTTAATTAAATCATATAAAATAATTGGTGCTTATGCTGATGTTCTACTTTGGTGGTAAACTTGTTTATGGTATTCCTAAGATGTAAATAATCTGAAATCTGTTGTTGACACCATATAAGTCATGTTTCTGAATTTATGAAATAAATGCATTGACACATGTTAAATGCATATCTTTAATTTGGTATGTGCAATGGCTCTGAAATTTTTATGGTGATGCTCTGATGTTATACTTGTGCCTCTGTAATATTTGTAGATTTTTCTGAGCACTCTAACTAGTATCTTGTAAATATGCTCTTATCTAGAGTTAATTAATAAATACCTTGTTAAGTAAATGTTTTGGGGTTTTCATCTGATGATCTGGTAACTTTGTAATATGTTTGTGCTCATAGCCATGTGGTTGGAATGGTTTATGTTTTGGCCATGTCATTAAATAATTACTTAAAGGGTTAAAGGCTGTTCTGGACAGCAAGGAAAGGATTTAACTTTGCTTAATGATAACTTGACTTTCTGTGAAACTTGTCTAAATCAAAGTTGTTCTAAACTTCTTGAACTAGCTGTGGTTTAAATTTGAGGTCATTTGGCCAAGTAGTTTAAAAGTTATAGCTGTTCCAAGATTGGGTTCCAGAATTAGGTGTTCTCTGTTTTTCTGGGACAGAACCTGGAACTTTGTTTAAATGACTGGTTTAATGTTTGAATCATGCTGTGATGTTTAAATATGATTTGTAGACAATTTCATAAGCTTTCCAGAATGTCTTTATTTGTGTTTGTTGGATCTGTCTATCTTTAGTTATGATTTATTTACTGAGTGTACTTGTTTTGTGTTGCTTGCTGTTTTGGTATCATGATAGGTTGTGGGCTGAGTTGACTTAATTACTTTTGTGAGCTAGTATAACTTTTGCCCCGTAAATGAGTGTCCAGTGAGTTACTTATGTTATCGAGCATTCATTGTTAGCATGTGCATCTTCTTATTGTTCGAACATGCAATAGGTGCATCGGACGCGACAGCCTCCTTCGAGCTGCAAGTGAATCCCGAAGGCCAGGAGGGCAGCCAGGAGGTGGAGGTCCAGCAAGCCGGACTCGAGGAGCCCGAAGAAGAAGTTGAGTGCCCGAATCACGAGCCGGCATCGTTCGTGAAAGGCAAGCCCCGGAGCATTCTAAGCCTCCCCTTTATTTCCGAAAGTTTACTTAATATGTTATCTCTATTGATGCATTACGTATAGGAGTTGTGATGAAACTGTTGCTGCATTCTACTCTATCCTTGTCCAGATAACTCACCCCACCCTAGTTGTAGAGTTAGGATCGAGTAGCAGCTTAGCCATGCTTTAATCGGTAGAAGTCGGGTGATATCCTGTCATCCGCGCGATATAGGGTTATGTTGGATCACGATGGTCTAGATGTGCTATCGTGGATGGAACCTGATTAAATTGACTTAAGCCGGGCGGAGTTTTGCAAGTTTGTAGTAACTCCGTCTGTGGCAGCTAAGGACCAATCGTTGTACGTCCTCTTGTCATGTTGAACGCATGCCTGACACTTAGTTGGCCGGATAACTCGTTCCGACCGCGAAGCCGAGTAGTATGACTCAGGCCGGAAGACCGACAAGTATAAAGTGCGCACTACCGGAGGAAGTGCGGTGTGCGGGGGACCATTGGCGTAAGTCCAAAGGCAGGTGAGTTAAAATTCCTGACCTCCCTGGCAGAGTGGTAGCCCTGGGAGTGCGGCGCTGATCGGAGCCGTGATTCCTGAGTTGTACCAAAGGTGACCCGTTGGCTCTCCGGCAGGGGATGCTTGGGTGAGTGCTAGGAATACCCCTCCAGCTGGATAGGAATCCGATTCGAATCGCCGTCTCTCCCGGTTAGTGAGAACTTGACAGAGCAGCGGCAAATGTAACATTCACTAATGAACTTGGTTCATGAAAATGATGATAGCAAGAAGAACACATGATGAAATTGATATGGTTATTATTGTTTGTAATAATCAAGTGATGTGTTGTAGTATAGGTGCTAATCTAGTGGTAGGCTGTTGGTAACTAAATATGATGCTCTCAACATAATTTAGTTGTAAGTTAAGCTTTTGGCAAAAAGGTGAGTCAACCAGCTCCACTTGATATTTATCCTTGCATGATCCTTGGTGTCTTTTATGTTTTACTAGACGGGTAAGTCTAGCTGAGTACATTCTCGTACTCAGGGTTTATTCCCACCTGTTGCAGATGACATCTTTTATGACGGCTTCTGCAAGACCTATCTCCATCCCGCTGGGGATGAGGACTAACCGTTGGGCACGGTTCTCTAACAATCTCGTCTTTGATGCTTTTGGAAGGATGGCATAGACTCTGGCAGTAACAGAAACTTGTGAACTAAACTTTGAGCAAGTGTGTCTAACTATTTTGCTTCCGCTACTTCGAACTTGGGTTGTAATAACTTAATGACTCCGATGTGGTGCCACTTCGACGGCAATGAATAACTATGTAACATTCGTTGTGTTTATGTTGAACTATTACGATCTTGGTTTGTTGCGAGTTGGTTTGAAGTCCTTCGTGATTTCGATTGACTACCAGGATTATATGGGCTCAAGTTTAGAAACTTGATTGCTTGGCGATCGTTTCTGCACTTGAACTCTTATAATTTGGTCGGTTCTGTGACAGCTAGGGCTCCCGTGGTGCAAAGAAACAGCAAAGAGGGTCACGGAGGGGTCGTAGGAGTTTTATAGGGCCTTGGTTTGCGCGAAAAGGCAAGGAATCGCTGAAGAATCGGAGCCGGCTGCAACGAAGTCGCCTCTGCGAGCTAGGGAAGAAAGGAAAGGGAGAGGAGGTGCTGACTCGTGGGGCCTGGCTGTCAGCCGCCGAACGGGGAGAGGCGCGCGCGTGGGCCGACCTCGCCGCTCGGTGGGCCGCGCTAACGGGCCGGTGCGAGAGGAGAGAAAGGGAGGTGTTGCTGGGCCGAGCTGGGGTGGTTTGCCCTTCCCCTTTCTTCTCTTTTTTTATATATTTTTTCAAGCATTTTCCAAATGGAATTTGAACCAAATAAAATCAAACCAAAAGTCAACAACATAGAATTAATTATGCACTAGCATGAAATGCAAAAATCACGTTTCTAAACTTACGATGAATTTTTAATTGTCACAGAATTATTTATTTGCTAGATTCAAATGCTCACAAAAATATTTAATTAAACCAAATTAAATCCTATTAATTGAAAATTGAATTTTGGGTGTTACATCCATTCTGTAATCAATATTGATGATTGTTAATCCCTTCCCAGTGGTAAAAATATAAATAACGATACCTGGAATACTTCTCGGTTAAAATGCTACATCGGTATTAATCTGTGCGCTTGCAGATCCCATTCATTATTTATTTAGAAGAGCAATTGCATATTTCAATACCGCGTCTCTCATATCATGCTGGGGATGACAACTTGGCTTAAGTGGTGTGAGGGATAGGTTTGGTATTTTGGCACCGTTACTAGAATTAGAAAACTGTCTACTTTTGGTAATGATGTTAAGAATACCCAACAAGCATTTTTTGGCGCCGTTGCCGGGGAAGGTTGATTACTAATCAAGAATGAATAAAAGATTTTGAGTTATCATTCGCATCACTAATATGATTGAGCTTATTAATTCTCTCACACAGTTTTACCCTGATATTTTTCTATTTTATCTTATGCAGGGGAATGTATGAATAGAAGACATCTTCTAGGAAATTTTGTTGGCAATTCCGAAGCGTTATTCAGAAAAACAAGAGCCAAGCTCAAGAAGAGATCATCAACACTCCAGCAAGAAGCTTCATCCAATCAAGAAGATCACCGAAACTTGTCTTCAGAGTTCGAAGCCATGGCGAACAAATCTATCCATGAGTTCTCAGCTCCCACTACGGACAACATCCGCACTGGACCTGCTGCAGAGATCGATGGCAACTTTGAGCTCAAGCCTGGACTTATCAACATGGTGCAATCCAACCAATTCTGTGGGAAGGCACACGAAGATGCTAATGCTCATCGCCAACACTTCCTAGAGATTTGCAGTACATTTACCATATCAGGAGTCCCCAGAGATGCTATACTACTTCGCCTCTTCCCATTCTCACTGTTAGGAAGAGCGAAGCAGTGGTTCTACACTGCAAAGGAGAAGAATACTACGTGGGCACTCTGCTCAACAAACTTCCTGGCTAAGTTCTTTCCCATGGGCAAGACTAATGCTCTCCGTGGAAAAATTACAAGTTTTCAACAACAAAATGATGAATCTATTCCAGAAGCATGGGAGCGCTTCCAAGACTACATCCTGGAATGTCCCCATCATTGAATGGAGAGCTGGCTACTAATGCAGACGTTTTATCATGGGCTCGGCAACAGTGCCCGAGAGACCATGGATGCTGCAGCTGGAGGAGCATTCCTATCACTTACCATATCACAAGCCACAACTCTTGTGGAGAAGATGGCGTCCAGCCAAAGTTGGAATGAAGAGAGGACCCAGACACGCAAGAAAGGTGGAGGTATGCATCAGCTCAAGGAGGTAGACATGCTGTCTGCAAAGCTAGACCTGCTCATGAAGAAGCTCGACAATAGAGCCGGAGATAAGAAAGAAGTTATGCACATCTACGACTCTCACATGACTTGTGAGGAGTGTGGAGATACTGGACACTCAGGCAATCACTGCCCTGAGATGCTTGAGGATGTGAACTACATCAACAATAACAACAACAACTGCTACAACCGTCCTCAACAAAATCAAGGTTGGAATCAACAGAGGCCTAACTACTCAGGTAATTATCAAGGTAACAATTCTTACAACAATACTAATAATTTTTCACCTCTGAGAGAGTTAGTGTCTAATCAAGGAAAGCTAATGGATAACCTATCTAAGAAATTGTCATCTAATGATAAAATGCTAGAAAATATAAATAATAGAATGGATAATTTCTGTACTGCCATCAAGAATCAAATTAGCTTTAATAAAAAGATTGAATCTCAATTAAATCAAATAGCCGCTTGGTAATAACTG
Source organism: Sorghum bicolor (assembly GCF_000003195.3). Taxonomy (NCBI): domain Eukaryota; kingdom Viridiplantae; phylum Streptophyta; class Magnoliopsida; order Poales; family Poaceae; genus Sorghum; species Sorghum bicolor. Next base: position 33,891,761 of record NC_012875.2, read on the forward strand.
GAGTAACCCCGTCACTGAATCAAATTAGCTTTAATAAAATGATCTAATCAAGCAAATCTTGTAAACATGTTTGATGCAGGTAATAACTAGAGTAACCCCGTCACTGAATTCACTACTGACCTTCTGTTGGTCAAGAGAGGCGACACAGGACGCCCTGTCATCCCGATCTCCATCGGCATAGTGGACGTCCCAGAAGCACTCTGCGACTTTGGCTCCAGCGTCAACATTATACCCAGAGTACTCTACGAAACAACCATGTGTTTGCAGTTTGCAGATTAGACGATAAGCTTTCCAAAAGGAATATTGAAGAACATTTGTGTCCGAGTTGGTACCTTATATGCCCCAGCAGACTTCGTGGTGATAGAGACCGGTAATGATGAGAGGGCACCCATCATCTTAGGGAGGCCATTCTTAAACACCTCGGGAGCTGTCATCTACGCTAGTGCTGCCAAGATCAGTTTTTACATCAAAGGGAGGAAGGAGACGTTTTCCTTCAAGAACACGACTACACAAATCCCAGATCAATCCAGACATGAATAAGGAAGAGGACCAACAGGAGGAACAGGAACAAGCAAGTCTGGACCGAGTCAGCTAAGATGGTCACTGCAGTTCATGGAGGTCAAGATCATCAACTTAAGTCACCGTTTTTGACCAAGAAGGACGACCCAGGAATGCCAAGCATCTATTGCTCCATAAATGGATACAACTTCTACAAGACGACATGCGACACTGGATCAGGCGTTAACATAATGGCCGCAGTCACCTATCGGCTCTTGTTCGGAACCATGCCCCTAAAACCAACATACATTCAGCTCCAGATGGCAGATTAGACATTCCAAGAAGTTAAAGGAACAGTAACTGATGTCCCTGTCAAAATAGACGATCATTTTGTCTACACAGACTTTCAGGTTATTGACATGGAAGAAGACGAATACTATCCACCCATCATCCTTGGAAGACCGTTCCTCAGCACCGCTAAAGCAATCATCTACATTGGAACCGGAGAAGTCCTTATGCACTTCCCCTCAGAGAAGGTACACCGTTATTTTACTGACCCTAACTACATCTTTGAAGAATCTAAGCAGGTCAGAAAACGAAGCAACCGCAACCAGAGGAGGCAAATCATCAAGGACGGATGGGCAGACTATGAAGGAGAAGTGATACGGTCAGAAGACATCCAGTTTAAACAGAATTATCCAGAGGAGACCGAAGCACCGAGACAGGTATGGAGAGAGAAGATAACTATACATGAAGAGGAGGCGCCACCGGAAGTACCGACTACGCCACCCAACGAACCTCACGACAATTGAGAAAACGGAGAGTCCCGTTCAGAGGACTTAAAAATACCGAACGCCTTGCCAAGAGGTAAACTTGGTAGTTATCCTTTCCCTTTCAATTATTTCATACAGTTTACTTAGTTAATCATGTTCATACTATCCTAAAAAGAAAATAAAAATGTGAAAAAACAGTAAGCCCCATGTGAGTATACGAGTGGCATAAAACCCATAAGTACAATCACTGTGGTGGCATAAAAAATATTTTTTCTGCTCTATAAAACAAAAATATAAAAATAGGGAGTAACATTTATTGAGGAGGCTCAACATGATAAAGGCTAGATATTTATGCTAACACTTAATCAGTTCCACAAGCTTTGTTGTCTATTTGAGCTCCACAGAATTTAAGAATCAAGAAGACTAGCAGACGGAGAACATTCTAATCACTGTCAGAATGCTGCTGACTTTCAAATACACCTCTGCCACCTGCTAGCTACATCAAGGGAAATTACATCAAAATTCAGCTTGGGGGAGAGCACCCCCATTTATCCCGATAAGTATTTCTATCTATCTTTATACTTATACTATATTAAAATATAGATATACATAATTGTGGAAAAACAAATAAAGATTTTGTGCTTATATATATATGCCTTTTGCTTAGTGTGTTTAATAAATAAATAAAGTGGCTATGCTAATCTTAATCTTAATAATAAACTCTAGCATGGATATGATGAATAGTTGCTCTGCTTAATTTTTAAAATTTAAAGTTCTCTCTCAAGTTTAGACATAACTGTTATAATTTAAAGCTTGCTCTAGACCTAAACTTGTGGGATGAAAACTTGATCTGAAGTCTAAGTTGTTAACGGATATGATATGGGAAGGTTGAGCTGTTGTTTATCTTTTCCTAGAGATGCTAGAATTCTGGAAAATTTTATCTTTGAAAATCTTTAAAATATTACATGATGAGTTCCTGTATGATGAGAGTTTAAATTCCTACCACAGCCATATATACATGCTTGCTAGACTTTGAGCCACACATTTACTATTTACTACTTATGAGCATTGAGTGTGGTCAAGCTGTGTAGACCCTTAGGAGCTTGTCATGTGGTTAAATCAAGATTCACTTGTACGTTCACTCACACATGCTACTTCTATTCCAGAAGTACTATCCACATATATCCATCCATTTCCATCTCCAGAACCACCCAAAATATTCTACTCCTAATCCGGGAGAGAATAGCCAAAAATATTTCTGTTTTTCCTTGTGAAATAAATGCTCAAGTTATCTTGTTACTACCACTTGCTATATTATCTCAAGAGATGAGTGCTCTGAAAAAAAAAAGAGAAAGAAAAAAGTATACAAGGAAATAAAAAGGGGTAAGTGCCCGGAACCTCAAAAGAAAAGAAAAAGTGAGACGAGAGGTAAAAATGGACAAGTGTCCGACAGTAGAATTAGGGGTACAAGATACCCACCTGAGAGGAAAGAAAAAGAAAAGATAGAGCATCTCATTCTCCTCATAAAGTTTCAAAAAGCAAGGAAGGTATGTATCCCCTCAAAAGAGCAAAAGTAGAATTAGACTTTCACCATTGTTATCACCATCATCACCATATACCATTCATTCGCCACACATTCACATCTTGATTTGACTTATTGATTTGTTTCTTTGGATCCATGGTTTGACTATACAATAAATGTCTTGTAAGTATGTATACTTTATCTCCCACCTATGAGCTCCAGATATTAAAGCCTTATTAGAGTAGGGTGAGAGAGAAGGCAATGAGAGAAGGCATATACCATCACTGCCTTGGTAAGGATCCAGAAATACCACAAAAGAGAGATCTGAGAGAGTCATACAAGGAATCTCTGAGTTTTATTTGAAAATCTGTAAAAACTCCAAAGCTATAGCTGATCAAGAATAAGAGACATGGCACTTGACTAGACTGTCCTATCTTTTAACCACTCAAGACAGAAGTGACGGTTACAAGTCCCATGGTGAAAGGTAAAGTAAGTAAGTTTTAAGTCTTGACAGTTTACTCTAACTCGGAGATGAGACCTTATTTAAAAGCATGTGTACCGTCAATTTTTAACGGCATTACAACAACTTCTGATCCATCACTAAGTCTATCCTTGCTCAGGGACGAGCAAGAGGTAAGCTTGGGGAGTTTGTTGACGGTCCTTAAGTATCAAATTTAATTATCAAATAAACAAAGATAAGGATCCAAATAAAATCCACATCTAGACTTAGGGTTTTATCTGACAGAATTCCACGAGTTTTGGTGTTTGTCTATTTCTGCAGGGGCTTATCAGGAAATATGGAAGAACGGCCCACACATCGGGATTACATAGAGATATCAACGTGCCGCGCAATTATCTTACATCTAGAAGACTCCAGAAGCCACGGGAAGGAAGCGGAGTCTGAACGGGGCCAGGCAATGGGTGCCCGCCCAGTTGACCTGGGCGCCCGCCCCCCTTCTGAGTCCAATCAGGACTCTCTTTCGGGAAAGGTCTCCACCGACCTAAAGGATCAAGGATAACCATTCAATCAATGTCGGTTTGATCCGACGGCCCATATTCACTTGAAGGGACTATAAAACCAGACCCCCTGGCCCCTAGAGGAGAGAGCCTCTCAACCCTAATTCATTATTCCTCAAGGGAGAAGAAGCCTCTGATCAAGATTAGAGCCACCACATCAATTAAATATCTAGATTAGCATAGCTATATAGGATTAGAACTTGAAGGAGTCAATCTTCGATTGGTTTCTGGATCTGTCAAGAGGATTCTTGGTAATTCTCTAATTGTTCTTCTAATGGTTCATCTTTGTTCTTCAATATTATGAATATGACTTTGTTCTACTTCAATATATTGCTTATGACTTTGCTCTACTTGTTTATATTCAAGATTATATTGTTCTTAGTCTATCATAGTTATGTACTTGGCTTAGTTAGATTGGATCTATATACATGCTTAGGATCGTATAGCGTTTATCCATCGGATCCATGGGTAAATGATAGATATTGTGTAGGTGTGGTGCTTATACTGTATTTATCTGCGATTGTACCCAATATGCCAGATCGTGGGGTAGTTCGTGATAGTGACAGCTTCATTGATTCTTATATAGTCCCCCTCTCGTGTATTGGGCTGGCAGAGCAATATTATTATAGGGGAGTGATTGCTATGTTTCTCATTTACCTTGCTAATATCACTATACATGGGTGTAGTCTTGTCTCGCAATGATTGCTAAGTATGCTTTCACTAACTATGATAATGTTAGACTATATAGTTGAGAATAACTTAGGAAATATTCTTGTAGTTCGTTCTGATACACTGCTAATGACTTTCTAGAGTATCTAATTGAGGTGCTTATCATATTTATTATGTGGCTAATTTATGCTGATCATATTAATTATCTTTGTCACTATTCATTACTTTATATATCCTTTATGTGACACTTATCCCTGTATGAAAGAGTTAGATAAATGTTCTCAATTATACATGCAATGATAGATACTCAATCTCATATTCCATTCTATAATCAATATTGATGATTGTTAATCCCTTCCCAGTGGTAAAAATATAAATAAAGATACCTAGAATACTTCCTGGTTAAAATGCTACATCGGTATTAATCTGTGCGCTTGCAGATCCCATTCATTATTTATTTAGAAGAGCAATTGCTTATTTCAATACCACGTCTCTCATATCATGCTGGGGATGACAACTTGGCTTAAGTGGTGTGAGGGATAGGTTTGGCATTTTTGGCACCGTTACTAGAATTAGAATACTGTCTACTTTTGGTAATGATGTTAAGAATACCCAACATTTGGTACAAGCTACACAATTCAGTGGAAAGGCACATGAAGATGCTAGTGCACACTTGCAGAATTTTTTAGAGATTGGAAGCACAATCTGCATCAACAGAGTTGATAAAGACGTCATACTACTTCGCCTTTTTCCATTCTCACTAGAAGAGAAAGCGAGGAAGTGGTTCTACACTCATCAAGATAACATCAACAACTAGACGAACTTGTCAGATGCCTTTCTATCAAAGTTTTTCCCAATAGGCAAGACAGCTGCCTTAAGAGGAAATATTGTCAATTTCCAACAGCAGAAGACAGAAACCATTTCAGAAGCATGGGAGCTTTTTCAAGGATACATATCAGATTGTCCTCACCATGGAATGGCTACATGGTTACTTATGCAGACCTTCTACCATGGATTAACCCAGAAGGCTCGTGAGTGCCTAGATGCATCTCCTAAAGGATCATTCTTGGAGCTTACAATTGGAAAAGTAGAGATACTTTTGGATAAGATAGCAGAAAACCAAAGCTGGTTCCAAGATAAAGCTCAACAATGTCATCAAATTGAAGAAATACCAGAAGAAGTAAAAGCAGTATCAACCAAATTGGAAAATTTGCTCCGTTGGATTGACCAGAGGGCCAAGTTCAAAGAAGATCAAAGGGCCATTGAGACAGCATACAAATATCAACCTACCTCGAGTCAACCCAATAGCAAAGGTACGAATTCAGGTGATACTTTCAAGCAACTTTCATTAAAATAGATAAGTGCTCAACAAACCAAAACTAATGATGAAGTTAAACAAAGGCTAGAGACAAATGAATCATCTCTAAAAGATATACACAATAAAATGGATTTTCTATTAACTGCCTTTGATGAGCAAAACACTCTTAACAAAAGGGTAGAGCTTAAATTATTAAAGCTAGTTGCAGCATTGCCTGTTGCCACTAACATTGAGTAGGTAAAGAACATAACTACTAGAGGAGGTAAAGCCACCAGGGATCCCCCATACCCAAAAGAGAAACAAAGAATATCAGCACCAGTGCAACCAGCAATGATAGAAGAAGAAAGCCCAGTTGAAGCAGAAGATCTGCTACAACCACCAAGAACTGGAGAAATGAGGAAAGATTTTTACGACACCAACTATTTGCCATTTCCTAGAAGAAACAGAGTACTACAGTCGGATGAGCAGTTTGCTAACTTTGTAGAGGTCATTCATAAATTATATGTCAACACACCTCTACTTGATGCCATACAGGTACCCACATATGCAAAGTACATCAGAGATATTCTTAACAAGAAGAGACCACTGCCCACCACTGAGGTTATCAAGGTGACAGAAGAATGTAGTGCGGCCATCCTCAATAAACCACCAAGGAAGAAGAAGGCTCCACGATGTCCCACTATTGATTGCTCAATCGGAAACCAACTCTTTAACAATGCACTTTGTGATCTCGGAGCAAGTGTCAGTGTGATGCCAGCATCAGTCTACGAGAAACTTGAGCATACGACCCTAGAACCAACATCAATGTGCCTACAACTAGCAGATCAATCAGTTCGACACCCGTTGGGTATCGCCGAAAACATTCCAGTCAAGATCAAAGATTTCCTTGTGCCAGTAGACTTCGTGGTACTGGACATGAATCCTGACTCAAAAGTGTCCATTATCCTTGGAAGGCCATTGCTAAGTACTGCCAATGCTCACATTGATGTCGGAAAGGGAGAAATCAAGTTCAACATAAATGGGAAAGAAGAACACTTCACATTCAAGCCCAGACCAGAGAGAGTCTACAGTGAAGGAAGTTCACGAAGAAGAACCACTGGAGACACCATCTCCGGAGGAAGGAAATTCAGAAGATTAAAAGATTTGGAGGTCCAGCTTGGGGGACCCAAAAATCCCAAACCCTCGCCGGGAGGTAAATCGGTATTTATCCGCATCATTAATTATTGCATAATTAATCCTTGCATTAGTCATATTTATTCACAACATTATTATAATAATGAAAAGCCCCATAGAAATAATATTTATGGTGTGTGACAACCCATATTTATTAATTATTGTGGAGGCACAAAAATATTTTTCCATGATCATTTTTAATAAGTTTCAATTCTCATAGATTTTCCTGCATTATATTTAATCATAGCAACCTTCTAGAAGCATGACCCACACTACTTGGGTCCCACATGTCATACACCACACCTCACACACATCTCATCACATTATTTAATCCACCAACATAACTCCACTGACCAGCACTTTTCCACCGACCAACCACCACCCATAAACTATTATTCTGCGTAAGAGCCAAGCAAAGGAGGGAGTGGAGAAAGGGCAGCCAGGATGGCCACCAAAGGTGGGCGCCTGCCCACCTATAGAGGGTGCCCGCCCTGTCCCCCTTTCCTCCTATAAATTGCCACTTCCTGCCTCCAACTTCTTCACACAAGCATTCCAGAAAACCACACAAGTTTCAGTTTCCAGAGAAGGAGCTCTTGTAGTGAAGTAAGAAGAGAGTAGAGAGGAAGAGAAGAGTGGAAGAGAGGTTGGTAGTCTTTGAGTGAGAGAGTAAGGTTCACCTAGTAAGTAGTGATCCCGCTGTCTAGAGCGGAAGTAAAAGTTGTTTAGGGGGAGGTGCAGCCAAAATGAAAACTTGTCTTGAACGACTAACCCCTGGACTACTGACATTTCGGACAGCTGACCACTAACATCTTCTCTCATATTTTCCACTAGTTGTGTTTGTGTCAACTTTTGTCTACAGGATGTTCAAGAAGGTAAAGAACGCAGGGAAGGCCCTCAAGAACATTGGTACGAGGAGCTAGTCCCGACACTCCTCGCACCAGTCAGAGATGAGCGTCGACCCAACACCTCTGCAAGCTCCGTCATCTTCATCTGATCAGCAAGTCAAGGTCCTTCTCAAGATAGGAGACCCTGGACTGAAGACCCGCAGGGAAAAGGAAGTTTACCAGCAGCTAAAGAACAAAGATTTCATTCACACCCCCACTCTTGATCCTATCTTGCTACAAGAATCAGGTATGGACACTGAATTCGATTTGATTTTCCAGATGGTGGGATGGACAAATTTTTGGAACATAACTGAGCTGGGTTCCCGTCTTCTCACCATTGAATTTCTTTGCACTTTACAATATTATGAGGGTGAATTGCTTTTCGGATGTTCAAATAGGACATTATGTTGTCTTGGAGAGAACTGAGCGACCATCTCGGTTTCTCTTCAAGATGCATCCTGGACATTGACTCCGACTTACCCAATTTTGAGAGACATCAGTTCTGGAGAGAGATATCTAGAGATGAGTTTTATAGTCAAGCCCGAACCAGTGACATGGAACACCCCACTCTTAGGATGTTCCACAAATGGCTTGGGTACAATCTTTTCCATCGTGATGATATTAGAAAAGTAAGAGTAGGAGATTTACAACTTCTATATGTTGCTATAAATAAAGTACCCACTTCACCTGTTACACTTTTGGTTTCTCATTGGCTTAGTATACCTAGTCTTCAGGGACCTGTAGGATGTACTTCACTTATCACTCGTCTAGCCTCTAATCTGAATTCATTGACGAGTTACGAATTTATCATGGCTATGACACATTTAGGCAAGCTCGGATGTTGAAAAAAGAGGGAAACATAATGTATATGTTATATAATAATAAAGGCAAGATTTGGTTACCTAACCCGAACCTTGGCCTCTATGTTGTTCAAAATTTTTTGATTGAGATTGCAGTGACACCGGTAAACCAGAGAGCTCCACAACGAGTGGCATCTGAAAGGACCACCACCCATCAAGAACGCACCTGGTATGGAGCTGATCCCAGGCCAGAAGAAGCAGCGCACCTGCATTATTGCGACTACAACCCCCGAGTCCTTCGGGACCCATGGGTTCGACATGCTCAACCACAAGAGCCAACATAGGAGACATGGTCGGAGAGCCAAGATCACCATTGGACAAACCCGCCTTTCCATACGGGCAGGTACTCCACTGATCCATATGGAGCTTCAGGGTCCAGACGTCCACCCCAATTCGATGCAGGACGATACTCCGACGCCTCTTATGCTTTCACAAACGACTACTACCAAGAGGCCGGCGCTTTCTTCATCCGTACCGACAACACCCTCCTCGACATCCAAAATACACAAGCGGAAAATGGACGACTCCTGGAACAGGAACAAATGTGGAACCAGGACCACGCCACTGCAGTACAAGAACTGAGACAAGACACCACGATAATGAACGACAACATCACCACCATGATGCGATTCTAGAACATTGGGTAAGACCGACAACCACATCCAGCTTGGGGGAGCTCCTCCCCGTTGTATCAAGTAAGTTTTTATTTGCTTTTCTTATTTATTCTTGTCTATTTTAGTGTTTTATTTATCTTAAGGAGAAAGACTTAGAAAACCCAATAAATATTTTCTTGCTTTAAATTACTGCATTTTATAAAACATGAAAAACAAAATAAAAAGAGTGCGTAGATAAGTGTGCTTTATTTTCCTGCTAAGTGTTAATCTCTAGAAAAATAAAAAGACCAAATAGATGCATGATGGAAATGATGAACAGTTGCTCTGTTTGCTTACTTTCAAGTACTTAGCTTTTATATTAGAGTTCTTCCAGGAATTACTAAAAACTAAGATTTACTATCTATGGGAAGCATGAACCTAAAACTAAAGTCTAAGTAAGAGAAAGACATGATATAAAGTTTGAGCTACTATTTATCTTGTTCCTACTACACTAAGTTCTGGAGATTTATTTTGAAAACTTACAAATCACATGATGAGTTCCTAGCTTAACAGAATTCCTACCACAGCCGTACTTGTTATAACATCTTTTACTATATTCACATTGAGTTTGATCGAGCTTTGTAGACCCTTAGGAGCTTTTCATGTGGTTAAATTAAGATATTCACTTGCACACATCCACTACACCATTCACCACCATTCATTAAAATTGCTAAAAAAATATTATCACTCACTGTTCCAAGTATTGTTATTCTCTCTCTCCAAAATGATTCAATGCAGAAGAGGCATGGGTTATGCAAAAATAGGCGAGGAAATAAAAAGGGGCAAGTGCCCGGAACCTCGAAAAAGAAAGAGAGTGAGACGAGAGGTAAAAATGGACAAGTGTCCGGAGTAGAATTAGGGGTACAAAGATGCCCACTTGAGCGGAAAAAATGGACAAGTGTCTGACAGTAGAATTAGGGGTGTCTACCACCCACCTGAAAAAAAAGAAAGAAGAGAAAGAGATAGCCCATGTTCTCCCAAAGCAAAGATCAAAGAAGAGGAGTGTTGACACCGTTTTTGGGCACGTGTCCATGATCGGTAGAATGCAGGTCGGGAAGACAAGACGGTAGTGCTTGGTCTACAGGATGAGTTGCCGATGAGGATGGTTGCCGATGGAGGGACGGCTGAACATGACCAAGTCCATAGGTGATGATGTGTTTGTACCGATGGCTACAACAGCCGATGGCTACGACAGGGGAGTCTGCTGAGGATGCGGAGGAAGAACCTGAAGGTTGCCGATCGGCTTGTGGAGATGTTCCAGTTTGTCACCGGAGGATAGTTTTATGTTTTCCTTAGATATTTAGATCGTTTTGTATACGGATTCTGTTTAATTTGGAATTCGAATTCTAGTCGTGTCTGGTTGTAGCTCTGCAAACAGGGTATAAATGTAGACCCTGAGGCTTTGTAAAAAGACATGTATCAATCAATCAAACACAAGTTTTTACTCATATTCCAGTACCTACTTTTTCGACGACTTCGTCATACCTTTTTCCTTTTCGTTACGAGTTCTTAGGAATTCGTCGACTTAAGCTCGACGTATCCTCAAGTTCCGCGTGAATACATCTTGGCCGTGACATCCGGGCGCATCGCTGTTGTCGGGACCAAAGTATTCGAGTTACCACCTTTGCCGATAGTAAGGTCAAATCGGCTGGCACGCCTTAACGTTTAAATCGGGTATTAGCCCTTTATGTTTGCAGATCAGCTTTTGCACCAACAAGGAGAGATAGCAATATGAGGAGCAATGAGAAGAAAGCTTTATCATCACTTATATATTTTCACCATTACTATCATTTACTCCACCACACATGCACATCTTGATTTAATTATATGTTGAGTTCCTTTGGATCCATGGCTCGATTAGACAACATATGTATGAGCTGTTTTTCACTCCTATGAGCTCCACTTAAATATTCCATTAGCTATAGGTAAGTGACATTTTGGTAAGGATCCATAAATACCACATATAGAGAGACTTGAGAGAATCATTGCTGGGAACTCTGAGTTTTATTTTTAAGTTATGAAAAACTCTAGAACAAAGGTGAAGTATAGACAGGAGGAATAGTGTTTGACTTAATTATTTTGTCTTTCAATTACTTAGGACTTAAGTGCAGGTACTAAGCTTCATGACACTTCACTCTAATCTGGAAGAATTTTATATAAAAGCATGTGTGCCTGTCAGGAAAGAAAATATCGAAGCAACTCCTGATCCGTCTGAGTTTAACTGTTTGCTTAGGGACGAGCAAAGGGTAAGCTTGGGGGAGTTTGTTGATGGTCCTTAAGTACTAAATTGAACTATCAACTAAACATGGAAAAGGACCAATAGGCACCAAACATCTAGAATTAGGGTTTTATCTGACACAATTCCATGAGCTTTGGTGTTTGTCTATTTCTACAGGGGGTTATTAGAAAATATGGAGAGAAGGCCCACATGTCATGTTTACAATGAGATAATTACGTGTCGCGCAATTTTCCTTAATCTAGAAGAGTTCAGAAGCCACGAGAACGAACAGGAGACCGGACGGGCTCGGGGGCAGGGCACCCGCCCTCCCCCCTTGGGCGCCCACCCTGGCCTCGGGGCTAATCAGAACCAATCTCCTGGATCGTGCTCCACCGACCTAAAGGATCAAGGAAAACCATGCGATCAATGTCGGTTTGATCCGACGGCCCAAATTCACTTGAAAGGACTATATAATCAAGGCCTCTCCACCCCAGGGGGAGAGAGGAGAAATCATTATCAGAGGTAGCCATCAAAGTTAGGGTTTAGACTTCTGTCCCACAGAGAATTAGAATTAGCTACTCCCTAATCCTTCAAGTTTAGAGGATTGATTAGATAGAATTAGAGAAGTAGAGCACTACGCTCTGGATTCGGATCTTCGTTAATAAAGATTGGTATTATTTCATATCTTTCTCTACTACTTTGTTCTAATTGCTTTATGTCTCTATTTATTATGCTCTTAGTTTGCTCTAGTTCTATATTTGATATAGTTATGATTGATAATGAGTTTATGTATAAGTTTGCAAAGCGCTTAGCTCTTGACACGTGGGAGTTAAGTGGTGTTGGGTATTTTAAACGCAAACAGAAAAATCCGCAAGCGCATGGATACCGATGTAGCTTTCACCCGGGAGTATTCCAGAGTATCGATTTTACACAGGGAACGTGAGTGCACTAATTAAGATTCAAGATCGCCCAAGGATAACTATATAATTATTTTTGGTGGGAAGAGAGGAAGTTTCCTGAGAGTTCTCTAGTGGATCTAAGAAGCAAGAATTACTTCAAGATTATCTATTTCGGGACATCAGAACACTAACCACAGAAAGAGATGAGAAGGGGGCCAGGAAGCTCTGACTATGGTCCTACAAACACCGATCCGAACGAGGTGGAATACGTCGACCGTTAGGGCTGTCACTACCCTAGGGCTACCACAACAATCCGCAGGTTTGGGTGCAATTCTAGGTAATTGCAAGACTAAACACCACGTCTAATCTATTAATTACTACTCTAGCATTATAAAGACTAGAGCACTTGATGCAAGCGCGAATCCAATAAATAACTTGAATGTAAATAAAAGTAATTAAAGAACTCAGGAATTATGAATTGAAGAACTTGGAGAACGAGAAGAACGAACCAGTTGCAGCAAAAGTATAATGTTGAGGAAGATCCGACAGATCCGGCTCCTCCTCCGCTCTCCTCTTCTCTCTCCCTATTTTCTAGATTACAACTAGAACGAACTAGAACTAGAACTAGAGGAACTAGAACTAGATAAACTAGAACTAGATGAACTAGAACTAGAGCTAGATGAACTAGAGGGATCCTCTCTACTTGGATGAAGAATTGAAACCCTAACTTTGATTCTGTAGAAGAGGTATGATCTCCAGGGGCTAGGGGGCCTTGCTTATATAGTCTTTTCAGATGAATCTGGGCCGTCGGATCAAACCGAAATTAATCGCACGATTTTCCTTGATCCTTTAGGTCGCTGGAGCGTGATCTGCGAAACAGGTCCGAATTGGACACTGAAGGTGGGCAGGCGCCCAAAGGAGTAGGGCGGGCGCCTTGTCCCTGAGCCCTCTCGGCTTCCCGTTCGTTCCCGTGGCTTCTGGAGTCTTCTAGATGATAGAAAATTGTGCGGCACGTTAATATCTCTATGTAAACCCGACGTGTGGGCCTTTCCTCCGTATTTCCTGATAACCCCCTGCAGAAATAGACAAACACCAAAACTCGTGGAATTCTGTTAGATAAAACCCTAAGTCTGGGTGTTGGTTGCATTTGGATCCTTTTCCATGATTAGTTGATGGTTAAATGTGAGCATTAAGGACCGTCAACAAGCTCCCCCAAGCTTAACCTTTGCTCGTCCCTAAGGAAAGATGGACTCAAGAGTTTCTGTAGTGGTTTCATGCCTCAAAGGTACACATGCGTTCAAACAAGATCTCATCTCTGAGTTAGGGTAAACTGTCAAGACTTAAAACTTACTTGTTTTACCTTCCACCATGGGACTTGCAACCATCACTTGTGTCTTGAGCAGTTAAAAGATAGAACGGTCTAGTGAAGCGCCATGTCTCTTGTTCTTCGATTAACTATGGCTCTGGAGTTTTTGCAGATTTTCAAATAAAACTCAGAGATTCCTTGTATGACTCTCTCTAGTCTCTCTTTTGTGGTATTTGTGGATCCTTACCAAGGCAGTAATGGTGTATGCCTTCTCTCAAAGTATGTGGTATTTTTGGTATGAGGCATAGTGACATTGCCTTCTCTCTCATCCTACACTAATAAGGCTTTTGATATCTGGAGCTCATTGGTGGGAGATAAAGTATACATACTTACAACACATTTATTGCATAGTCAAACCATGGATCTAGAAAAACAAGTCAATAAGTCAAATAAAGATGTGCATGTGTGGCGAATGAATGGTGTATGGTGATGATGATGATAACAATGGTGAAAGTCTAATTCTACTTGTGCTCTTTTGATGGGATACATACCTTTCTTGCTCTTTTGAAACTTTTTGAGGAGAATGAGATGCTCCATATTTTCTTTTTCTTTTCTCTCAGGTGGGTATCTTGTACCCCTAATTCTACTGTCGGACACTTGTCCATTTTTACCTCTCGTCTCACTTTTTTTTTCTTTCGAGGTTCCGAGCACTTGCCCCTTTTTATTTCCTCGTATCTTTTTTTCCTCTCTTCTTTTTTTTATAGCACTCATCTCTTGAAATAATGTAGCAAGTGGTAGTAACCAAGATACTTGAGCATTTATTTCACAGGGGAAAACAGAAATGTTTTTTGTTATTCTTTCCTGGATTAGGAGTAGAATATTTTTGGGTGGTTCTGGAGATGGAAATGGGTGGCTATATGTGGATGCGTACTTCCGGAGTAGAAGTAGCATGTGTGAGTGAATGTGCAAGTGAATCTTGATTTAACCACATGACAAGCTCCTAAGGGTCTACACAGCTTGACCACACTCAATGCTCATAAGCAGTAAAAAGTAAATGTGTGGCTCAAAGTCTAGCAAGCATGTATATATGGTTGTGGTAGGAATTTAAACTCTCATCATATAGGAACTCATCATGCAACATTTTAAAGGTTTTCAAAGATAAAATTCTCCACAATTCTAGCATCTCTAGGAACAGATAAACAGCAGCTCAACCTTCCCATATCATATCCGTTAACGACTTAGACTTTAGATAAGTACTCTTCCCACAAGTTCAGGTTTAGAGCAAATCTTAATTAATAACAATCATGCCTAAACTTGAGAGAGATTTCAATTTTAAGAACTAGTCATGGCAGAGCAACTATCCATCATTTCCATGTGAGAGCTTATCATGAGGGTTCATAGCAAACTTTATTTATTTATTTAGCAAACTAAGCAATGCTATATATATAAGCACAAAATCTTTATTTGGGTTTTTATGATTATGCAACATTTTTATTATTTGAGTAAAGTATAAACCTGAGTAGAACACTTAGCTGGATAAACGGGGGTGCTCTCCCCCAAGCTGAATTTTGGCGCAATTTCTTCTGATGTAGCTAGCAGGTGGTGGAGGTGTATTTGAATGTCAGCAGCACCCTGACAGCGTTTAGGATGTCCTCCATCTGCTAGTCTTCTTTGATCCTTGAATTCTGTGGAGCTCAAATAGACAACAAAGCTTTGTGGAACTAGTTAAGTGTTAGCATAAATATCTAACCTTTATCATGTTGAGCCTCCTCAATAAATGTTACTCTCTTTAGTAGGATCATAAATTTATTTTTAAAATTTCATTTTTATAGGACAGGAATATATTTATTTCATTTTTACGCCACCACAGTGAATGTACTTATGGGTTTTATGCCATGAGCATACTCACATAGGGCTTACTATTTTTAACATTTTTATTTTCTTTTCAAGATGATATGAACCTGATTAACTAAGCAAACTATTTTAAATAATTGAAATGAAAAAGATAACTACCAAGTTTACCTCTTGGCAAGGCGTTCGGTGTTTTTAAGTCCTCCAAACAGGACTCTCCGTTTCCTCAGTCGTCCTGAGATTCGCTGGATGGCGTAGTCGGTGGTTCCGGCAGTGCCTGCTCTTCATGTATAACTATCTTCTCTCTCTCCACACTTGACTCGGTGCTACGGTCTCCTCAGGACAGTTCTGTTCAAGCTGTATGTCTTCAGACCTTACCACTTCTCCTTCGTAGTCTGCCCATCTGTTCTTGATAATTTGCCTCCTCTGGTTGTGGTTGCGTCGTCTTCTTCTTGTCCTGGCTTGCTTAGAGTCTTCAACTATATAGTTAGGGTTAGTAAAATAGTGGCGTACCTTCTCAGAGGAGAAGTGCATGTGGACTTCTCCGGTTCCAATGTTGATGATTGCTTTAACGGTGTGGGGGTATAAACCCCTATACCCTTACGGCTAGACTTGGGCCAGGAGGCTTGGCCCACTACGAGACGAGTTTAAGGGGCTTGATCCGGCAGCTCGGAGTCTTGCGCAACGAGACGAGACGTGGAGATCAAGCAAGATTCTAGTCGGTTAGAATAGGAATTGATATCGAACTATCTATGGCAATTGTAACCGACTAGGATTAGTTTCCAAATCTGTAACCCTGCCCTTCGGACTATATAAGGAGAGGCAAGGGACCCCCATACGACATTATTCTCTCAACACAAATCAATATAACCAGACGCAGGACGTAGGTATTACGCCAACTCGGCGGCCGAACCTGGATAAAAAGCTTGTCCGTGTCTTGCGTCACCATCGAGTTCGTAGTTTGCGCACCGTCTACCGATAAACTACTACCGTGGGTATACCCCAAGGTAGACTGCCGACTAGCTTTCGTCGACAGTGGCGCGCCAGGTAGGGGGTGTGCGTACAGCTCTCCTAGACGAACAAGATGGTCATCATCCTCGACTTCGCGGCCATGGCGGCGGCTTCACGTTCACCGTCAGCTTCAACAGCTTCACCGCCACGACCACGGAGGAGGTGTAGATCCGATCTGCGCCAACCACTTCTTCATCGACGTCGGCGATGGCTTCAACCACGCTGGCTACGACTCCAACTACTCCAGCAACGTCTCCGACCACGCCGACAACGCGTCACCCGCTTCTCTGCTACAAAGGGAGGCAGATCGACGACACCGACCTGCTCAGGCTATCAACCAAGTTGTTTGGCCTACTTGCTCTGACCACGAGTCGCAATAATAATCGCCGCAAAGAACGGCGCTACGACAGCCGCGACCACCATCACGACAACAAGTCAAGCAACTCTCCCGACCAGACTTTCGTCCAAAGATAAGTACAATTCTAATATTTTATTTATTTTTGGCATAATATTTTTAATATTATTATTCTTCAAAACAACTTTTTTAGCCGACTAGTTTTTTCTCCTACACGAGCTTTCCAGAGCCGGTACTGTCTCCAACTCCTCCCTACACGTGCACGAGATTCGCCCTCTGCGTTCCGGGTGGTCGGCAGTAGCTCTGACGTGGCTGACAATCCTACGCGTGCCTAGGTTCCGCACCTCATGCTGATTGTTGGCTAGACCAGAGCTGGTACAAGCTCTAGGATGAATTAACTACTCGTGCTAATTTTATAACAAAAAATCTGAAACTTATCTCAGTACTGATTTTTTATCTAGAGTTTATTTATACATCATGTACTACCAGTTCTCTATATTTATTTTTCAGGAGTTTGGTCCAGTCGACAAGCTACGCTCGGGGACTCGTCGACTATTCCCTACGCTGTGTCCGGGAACTGCTCCGACCACCGAGCACGTTTACGTTCCCAACCACGCTCGGGGACTTGTCGACTACTCTCTACGCTGTGCTTGAAGACTGTGCCGACCACCGAGCACGTTTACGTTCCCAACCACGCTCGGGGACTTGTCTACCAGTCTCTACGCCGTGCTCGGGGACTGTGCCGACCACCGAGCACGTTTACGTTCCCAACCACGCTCGGGGACTGGCCGATCAGTCTCTATGTCGTGCTCGGGGACTGTGCTGACTACCGATCGTGCTCGGAGACTCATCAATCACTCCCTGCGCTGTGCTCGGGACTTGCTTCGATCACTCTCCGACCACAGCTCGGGGACTGCTTTTCTCAGTTACATATGAATTGTACTGGATAATTTTAATTTTTTAGACCTTGCTACAAGGCTCATACTTCGCCTTCCAGCAAGCTCGGGGACTACATCGGTACGATGCATCTGGCGATGCATCTCAGTTTCAGAATTTCTTTGAGGATTTTTCTTTTGACCCTGGCACCACGTGCCTACGTCACCTACTACCAGGCTCGGGGACTAAGTGGGCACACTTCACCTTGCGGTGAATATGCTTGCTTTTTTGAGGTCTATACTTTTTAGAAAAGTAAAGTGGGCACACTTCACCAGGAAAGAAATCTTTTTTAATTTAGAGCACCATGCATTCTTCGAACAACCTGCTTCTTCGATGTCAATGTTGATCAACTGTCTTTTGAGTTGGTCAAAATACCGTTGCAACTGTTTGGGCGACTTTCCTGCTTATTGAAGACGTCAAGCCTCACTGATCGAAGAAGCTCAAGACGGCGTGTTACATCATAATACATGGTGCTCGGGGACTAGCTGTGGGGGTATGAACCCCTATACCCTCATGGGCCTATATGGGCCGCACAGATTGATGTCGCCGATCACCGTCGACGACAAGTCCAGCAGACCACCCCGAAGCTCGTCCGCCTCCTGTGGGCCGACCTCCTTGGGGTACCCCTTCTCCAGCCTGCTCAAGTCGACCAGGGGGTAGTGGGCGCGCACCATGCTGAGGACATGGGCGCCGGCAAACTCCCCGGCGTCCTTCACGAACTGCTGGAGCCAGTCCCACGCCCGTTGCGCCTTCTCGACTGGGGTCAACTTCGGTGCGCGGGGCTGGCTCTCCGGGAGCTCGGGACTGATCAGGTCCAGGACCGGGGATACTCCTTTCCAGATCTTACAACAGTTGACCTTCCAGGAGTTCCGGTCCTTGACCAGATCATCCAGGTGCCTCTTGGCGTTCACCTTGAGCACTGCAAGCGAAATAGGACGTTATTATCGGCATATTAAAAACAAAGGGGTGCCAAGCGACAGATAGCGAGGCGGGGCGTATTACCAGATAACTCCCGGTCCTTCCGACCCAACTCCTCTCCTGCTCGGCGCCCAGACTCCAGCGCATCAGCGAGCTCTTGGCTGAGCTGCTCCTTCTCCTGCGGAGGCGCGCCACCTCCTCCTCCAGGTCTAAATGAATGACAACCTGGTCAGCAAAGCAAACTACACAGCTACACGAAGCTGCTCGGAGCGCGTGACTAACCTTCTCGTTGCTGGTACTGGTTGGCCAAGCGACGGGTAAGCTCGAGACGATGCTCCTCTTGGGCATTCATCTCGGCCACCTTCTCCCCAACCTCCGACCGCAGCCGGTCCACCTCTGCGGCCAGGGCCTTGTTCTCGGCCACGACGCCTTCTATCTGGTCAAAGCACCGTTTCCGGTACTTCGCCGTTTTCATCGCACCCTGCAAAACAGACATATGACGATCAAGCAAGACAATGCACAGAACGTCCATCAGTACAAAAAGTCGCTTACCTTGACTTCGTCGACAAGGCGCTTGGCCGCGCGCTCCACCCTGGCGGCCTCCTCGGTCTCGGCGAGCTCCTCATGCCCGATAAAGTGATCCCCGCGTTGGCGCCACACATACACGTGTTGGCGGCCATCACGGGGACGACCCTCAATCTCTTCCACCTCGTCATCGGAGGCTGCCCGGGTTTCCTCCTCTCGCGCTGCGTCACCCCCGGTAGTGGTCCCAGGCATTACTGGCCCCCGGACCAGACCTGGGGAGCCTGCAGCCGAAGAGGTTCCTGCTCGGGGCGGTGTGGGGACTCCACCCCCCCCCCCGGCAGGAGGAGGGGTCGGGGCTCTTCCCTCCCCTTCCATGGTGCCAGCTGGGGGAGCCTCCTCAGCCCTGGTCGGGCTGCCTGTCGTAGTCGGTGCCGCGGTCGGGAGCCCCTCGGTGCTCCCAGGCGCGGCTGCAGCCGTAGGCTGCTCTGTGGTCTGGGGGGCCGTGTCTTCAGCAGCGCGGACAGGCTCACCCATGCCCTTGCTGGCAGCCTGGCCGGGGTCGACATCTGACGCCGCACTACAGGAACAAAAGTGCAATTTAAAAAAAAACAAAGAGGAGTCCAAAATACGTAAGTCGAACACTTACAGGTCTGATCGACGGTGGGTCGCGGTGAACCTCCTCCTCCCCCGGCCGGTCGGCACCTGCGCCCCCATCTCGACAACTTGCGGAGCAGGGGGGTCGCTGGCCACCCGATCAGTAGCGGCCGGCGCATTATCTGGGCGGCTCTGAGGCCGTCGGACTAGTGACGGTGCAGCCTCCTCGTCGTCGTCGTCGTCGTCAACGATCCGCACAAGCCGACGACGCTTCGGCGCTTGGCTGCTCTCCGCCGGTGGATCTGCCGGCAACATCGGTGCTGGCAAGGGATCTGCCGGCAATGGCCTTTTCCCCGCTACCCTCTCCTCGGTGGTCGGGACGGGGCGGGCTTGTTCCTCCTCACTACGGGTGTAATGAGTACACCGAGCAGCATCGTCTTCTGGCGGGTCTTCTCCCGCAGGATTCTCCATCCCCGGTGCCAGTGATACATACACTGTGCACCGGTCGACATCACCGATCTGCAAAAGCAACAAAGATGAGTCAGCTACAGATGATATATGAATGCTAAAACACAATAATCTGCAACATACCTTCGGTGCCGGTCGTCCTAACTTGAAGGCTTGCACCCGATCACTGCCGCGGATGAAGCCTCCGTCCGAGAAGTTGAACAGCTCGTTCAACAGTTGCTGTACCTCCGCCTTGTCTAAGATCTCCGGTCGCATCCTGGTCGGGTCCATGCTTCCGGCATACTCGTACGCCGAGTGCACCCTCTTCTGGCAGGGCATCACCCGACGACAAATGAAGTTGCCGACCACGCCAAGCCCGTCCAGGCGCGACCAGTCGATCAGCTTCATGAGATCTGCCACTTGACCGTCGAAATCCGGGCGGTCAGTCCAGCTCATCCTCTTCTCGGGAATGTATCCCACGTCGCAAAACGTGGAGCTGCCCGGTTCCTCCCTGACGTAGAACCACTTCCTATACCATTCGGTCAAGGAAGTGTTCCATGGACAGTGCAGGTAGCGATTCTTCATTCCATCACGAAGGTTGAGGTATACTCCACCTGCAACCTTGGAGCCTCCAACTGCCCCCTTCTTCCTCAAGCAGAAAAGATAACGAAAAAGATCGAAGTGCGGCTCTATGCCAACATAGGCCTCGCACAGATGGATAAAAGTGGAGATAAGGAGAATTGAGTTCGGGTGCAGATTGCAAATCCCGATCTCATAATACAGAAGAAGACCTTGGAGAAAAGGATGAACTGGAACCCTAAAGCCCCTCTTAATGAAATCTTCGAACACGACAATCTCACCGGCACGAGGGTCGGGGAAGCTCTCTCCTTCCGGCGCTCTCCAGCCGCCGAGCTCCGAGCTGTGCAGGAGTCCCATGTCGACGAGGTCTCCAAGGGACTTGGCGGTGCTGCGGGATTTCTTCCACTCCTTGGCCATCAGCTCGGCCCTCTTCTTGGAGTCGCTCTTCGCCATTGGAGGAGGGGACTCGGGCTACGAAGATGAAGGTGATTGAAGGAGGAAAAGAGGAAGGCTTGATGGCAATGGCAGGGTAAGCAATACAAGCGGAACTGTCCAGCTCTTATAACCCGCAGCTCCACCCCTCCCACTTCCTGTATTCTCGGGAAGTGGGCGGACCATGCGGCGGATGCGGCGTTTCGGTTTCCAATGATTATAGAGAATTAATGCGGCGGAGTTTTCGTACCAATTGATGGTTTCCTTTTCACAAACCGCGCAAAGGGCGGCTGCACAGTTGCCAGGCGCAACTTTTCATGCATCCATCTGACACACCATCAGATGGTCTCGTCACGTCAACTTTAACTGGAAAGATTTTTTCAAAAACAAGAAGACAAATATGGCAGAGAGTCAACAATTCAAGGATTGCACTGACCACCGAGCACTTGCTGCTCGGGGACTGGTCGCCCAGTTTATCGACTCGGACCTTCAAGGACTGCACCGACCACCGAGCACTTTCTGCTCGGGGACTGGTCGCCCAGTTTATCGACTCGGACCTTCAAGGACTGCACCGACCACCGAGCACTTTCTGCTCGGGGACTGGTCGCCTAGTTTATCGACTCGGACCTTCAAGGACTGCACCGACCACCGAGCACTTGATGCTCGGGGACTGGTCGCCCAGTTTATCGACTCCGAACTCCAGTATATTGCACCAACCACTGAGCGCTCAATGCTTGGGGACTGGTCGTCATACAATTGTACACCCGGGGACTGGTCGATTAGTCTATTCAATTGCAGACGGACTGGTAAATTCAATTTTTTAGACCTTGCTACAAGGCTCATACTTCGCCTTCCAGCAAGCTCGGGGACTACATCGGTACGAAGCATCTGGCGATGCATCTCGGTTTCAGAATTTCTTTGAGGACTTTTCTTTTCACCCTGGCACCACGTGCCTACGCCACCTACTACCAGGCTCGGGGACTAAGTGGGCACACTTCACCTTGCGGTGAATATGCTTGCTTTTTTGAGGTCTATACTTTTCAAAAAAGTAAAGTGGGCACACTTCACCAGGAAAGAAATCTTTTTTAATTAAGAGCACCATGCATTCTTCGAACAACCTGCTTCTTCGATGTCAATGTTGATCAACTGTCTTTTGAGTTGGTCAAAATACCGTTGCAACTATTTGGGCGACTTTCCTACTTATTGAAGACGTCAAGCCTCACTGATCGAAGAAGCTCAAGATGGCGTGTTACATCACAATACATGGTGCTCGGGGACTAGCTGTGGGGGTATAAACCCCTATACCCTTACGGCTAGACTTGGGCCAGGAGGCTTGGCCCACTACGAGACGAGTTTAAGGGGCTTGATCCGGCAGCTCGGAGTCTTGCGCAACGAGACGAGACGTGGAGATCAAGCAAGATTCTAGTCGGTTAGAATAGGAATTGATATCGAACTATCTATGGCAATTGTAACCGACTAGGATTAGTTTCCAAATCTGTAACCCTGCCCTTCGGACTATATAAGGAGAGGCAAGGGACCCCCATACGACATTATTCTCTCAACACAAATCAATATAACCAGACGCAGGACGTAGGTATTACGCCAACTCGGCGGCCGAACCTGGATAAAAAGCTTGTCCGTGTCTTGCGTCACCATCGAGTTCGTAGTTTGCGCACCGTCTACCGATAAACTACTACCGTGGGTATACCCCAAGGTAGACTACCGACTAGCTTTCGTCGACAAACGGTGCTGAGGAACGGTCTCCCAAGGATGATGGGTGGATTGTACTCGTCCTCTCCCATGTCAATAACATTCAACTTTTTGGAATGTCTGATCTGCCATCTGGAGCAGGGTCATCCTTTTTGGTCAGGAACAGTGACTTAAGTCGACAGTCTTGACCTCCTTGAACTGCAGTGACCATCTTAGCTGACTTGGTCCATATTTGCTTGTTCCTATTCCTCCTGTTGGTCCTCTTCCTTGGTTCATGTCGGGATTGCTCTGAGATTTGTGTAGTCTTGTTCTTGAAGGTAAACGTCTTCTTCCTCCCCTTGATGTGGAAACTGATTTTGGCAGCACTAGCATAGATGACAGCTCCCGAGGTGTTTAGGAATGGCCTCCCTAGGATGATAGGTGCCCCCTCATTAGTACCAGTCTCTATCAACACGAAGTTTGCTGGGGCGTACAAGGTACCAACTCGGACGCAGAGGTTCTTCAATATACCCTTTGGGAAACTTAGCGTCTGATCTACAAGCCGCAAACACATGGTTGTTTCCAATAAAGGATATGTAAAGAATTTTTTATAGAGTACCCTTAGCATAATGTTGACGCTGGAGCCAAAATCACAGAGTGCTTCTAGGAAGTCCACCATGCCGATGGACATCGGGATGACGGGGCGTCCTGGATTGTCTATTTTGACCGGCAGAAGGTCAGTAATTACTTCCACAACGGGGTTACTCTAGTAGTTACGTCCTCAAGCATCTCAAGGCAGTGATTGCCTGAGCGTCCAGTATCTCCAGTGTGTTTGTGCTCGTAGATCTAGGTTCTTCACTTGGTGGAGTCTAGGAGTTGTAAAAGCCCTTCATATTTTGCTCGAAGTGTACTTGCTCATAGAGATAGGGCAGAGATCAAGTGCATTGGCCCTGTTGGTGGAAAACACCAACAGAACTGAAAGTGTATTTGTTCTTCTCTAACCTTGTTGATGCAAAAGCTGATCTGCAAACACAAAGGGCTAATACCCGATTTAAACGTTAAGGCGTGCCAGCCGATTTGACCTTACTATCGGCAAGGGTGATAACTCGAATACTTTGGTCCCGACAACAGCGATGCGCCCGGATGCCACGGCCAAGAGGTATTCACGCGAAACTTGAGAACACGCCGAGCTTAAGTCGACGAATCCCTAAGAACTCGTAGTAAAAGAGAAAAAGGATGACGAAGTCATCGAAAAGTAGATGCTTGGAATATGAGTAAAAACGTGTGTTTGATTGATAGATAGATGCCTCTTTACAAAGCCTTAGGGTCTACATTTATACCCTGCTTGCAGAGCTACAACCAGACATGACTAGAATTCGAATTCCAAATTAAACAGAATCCGTATACAAAACGATCTAAATAACTAAGGAAAACATAAAACTATCCTCCCGTGACAAACTGGAACACCTCCACAAGCCGATCGGCAACCTCCAGATTCTTCCTCCGCATCATCGGCAGACTCCCTTGTTGTAGCCATCGGCACAAACACATCATCACCTATGGACTTGGTCACGTTCACCCGTCCCTCCATCGGCAACCATCCTCATCGGCAACTCATCCTGTAGATCAAGCACTGTCGTCTTGTCCTGCCGACCTGGACTCTACCGATCATGGACACGCGCCCAAAAATGGTGTCAACACATGCCCCCCAATTTCGGAGTATGAAATCATTAATGCTCCGAAATTCTTCGCAGTAAATGATGCCTTTCCGCAATTAGTTCTCCCAATTTGGTAACCGACAGCCTTAACCTGAACAACCCTGATCCCATTCTTCTGCAGATTCCTTGAAATCCTCAACTTCCCAAACGGACACCTCCACTTTAATCGTCCCTCGGCAATATTATCGTTACAGAGACTTGCCGATGGATTGACCAGGACGTCCAATTTAGTAACGTATCTTATCCTCCCAAACGGCTATCTCCACTTTATTCGTCCATCGGCAATATTACCGTTACAAGGTGCTACCGATGGACCGACCGGGAGATCCTGCACAGTGAAATATCTTCGGATAATGACCGCTTCCTGTCAAATCACCTGTGCCATCCCTTGATTATCGTGCGAACAGTTACCATACCTACCTGAGTACCCTCGGATTTCACGGATACGGCGAAGAGATAAGTCAGATTTGCCCTTGCCCGTTTTGTCCTATAAATAGTCCCTTCTCGGGTACTCCTTCCCCATCACATCATTCCACAGCTCCAACTCCACTTTCCCGGTGGCGGCGCTGTTCGAGGGCTCCAAGATCTCCAACGAAGCTCTTTCTTCACCAACTCCGAAGCCCTCGATCATCCTCTTCGTGAAGAGATGGCCATCAACTTCACCGCCCCTGAGGTCAGTTCTTCATTCCACCTTTTGTGCTTTTCCCGCATCCCTGTTCATCCACAATTTATTTTACTAAACATTTTTTTTTCTTTTCCTTTCTTTGTCCTTCTTTTACCCTCAAAACCATTAGGATCTGTCCAATAACATTGTCATCCCTACCGATCAGCCACATCTCCAATGTCTTGGCCCGTTAGGGAATCCAGATCCCACCGATCTTATCAACGCAGAAACCAACAGGATCCCTTTTAGAGCCGAGAATTTTTCTTTGGATCTGTGGAAGGACACCTTCTGTTCCTGGCCTAGTGCTACCGTGGGATGGAAGGATTGGTTCTTGAGAGTTAGCCACTCAAATGAAGTCCAATGGGGTGAGAGAAAACTGGACCAATGCATCAGGCTATCCATTGCCGATATGCATAGGAATGAGTCACTGCTGATAGCTGCATCGTATTTTTGGTCAGACACACTCAATGCCTTTATGTTTGGCCATGGCCCTGCTTCCCCAACACTTGCCGATGTGGTCATGCTCACTGGCTTAGATGTATCCTCTGCCGATAGCACCCATTTTTTCAACACCAAACCCAGTGCTAAGGTAGAAACTCGTGCTATCAGCGGTTGGTCAGGGTACATCCAAAAATACAAACGAACAGGCCCCGTTAACATAAAGGAACAGACCAGCTTCCTGAACATGTGGTTGGACAAATTCGTATTTTGTGGTCGATCGGCAGGACCGACTTCCGTCTATCTAGCAGCAGCAGAAAGATTAGCCAATGGTGGCCGATTTCCTCTCAGCCGATACCTGCTTGGCGCAGCTTACCACCTCCTCCACCAAGTAGCTAAGAAACTCCTGCTCAGCCAGTCCATCGGCAACTTGGGGGGTCCCTGGTGGTTTATCAACATGTGGCTTAGCCTCCACATGCACAAACGCCTCGAGTTTGATCTTTTCGCACAGCGCTTCCCTAGAGATATAACCGAGGACCATGAGTTGGATGAAGAAGAATCGGCAACACGCCCTCCCCTAAACTTTGGCGAGGCTGTCATAGTTCTGCCCGGCACAGGAGGCAATGCAGACCAAATCAGCCGATTTTTCCAAACCCTGTATAAAGGCCTAACCAGAGAGCAGCGAGCATGGTTGCCTTATGATGATCCAGACACCATGTTCCCTTTGGTCTTCCATCCATTCAATGATATTCTTAACAAGGATCATGAAGTGATGATGGCATTGATCACTCCCAGAGCTATACCAGTAAACTTCTTTGGTAGTGGGAAAACCTCCAATCAAACCTATGAGTTCTATAACCCATCGGCACTAGCCCGTTAATTAGCTTTTGGCCAGCTGCCGATTGCACTCTGTTATGCTGATATAATAAAACCTAGGGAAGCCATCACTAATCTCCTCAAATGGATTCGAGTGGCCCAACTGCCATCAAGTGCCGATACAGATGCGGATTTGTCAGAGTGGGTCCCGGCCGCCTTCATCACTCAGTCGTACAAACAATGGTGGGCAGAATGGAAGGAGCATTTGTTTTGCAGATCGGCTCTTAGGTACCGCGGCATGATCGATCCCCAGTATGAAGTTCCCGACAATACTATAAGTACCTTCGAACCGATGTTTCAATTCTTTTAATTTTATTTCCATCGGTAACTCACTTCTGTGTTAATTTGAAGGTTGACAACACCCCTCCATCAGTCAGTAGGAGTGGCAAGCCGATTGATCTTTCTCCACTAGGTCCGATCTCTTCAATCGGCAACAACGCTCCCACTTTAGCTGCCATAATGCATCGAGGAGTGCGTCTGAAGAAAGTCACCACCAAACGCTAAAGGACATCCCCATTGGTAGCTGCCTCTACCCTGGCACAAGCCTTCAAGGTAATTATCCGAACTCCTTCTCATTCATACCGATTCCAGTCTTACACCTGTCACATTTGTACTCACAAATCTTCCTTTCTATATCAGCATACCGACGCATCGGCAAAAACCAAAAGCACAAGTGCCGATGCCCCCTAATCCAGTCAGCAGAAGAGAAAAGGTGCCAAGAGTACCAGAGCACAAACAAAGTGCCAGAGAGTAGCAACACCCCCTCCTCGTCCGGTATCTCCGATTCCGGTGGAATCCTCTCTTTCTTCTCCAGAAACACAGACACAGCAAGTACCATCTCCCCCTCAGCCGCAAGAAGCACCTCAAACGGAAGAACTCCACCCAGAAGAACCCCAGCCAGACGTGCCTCAGCCAAAAGATACATCGGCTGACATGAGCGAGCAGGCTACTGACCCAGCAGGATTAATCATATCATCGGTAGTCTCCTCGATCCAGACAAGCACTGCATCTCCCCAAGGTAACACACTTCCTATGAAATCATTGCCGATGAACTCATCTCCTCTATCTTACAATTATTTCTGTTATTCTTTCAACCGACATAGTTCAATCGGCAGCCTCAGCCGATCAGCCTGTGATTCCATCGGCATCTTCTAGTCAAAGGCGAGAAATTGCCCTGAAACAAGTAAGTTATCCAGTCTCTGTCTGCATTATTTATCAATACCTGACCATAGAATAACTCATTTTAACTCTTCTTCAGGAGCAGGACTCTCCCGACAGATTGTTTTCCTTTGCCATCGACATCTCTGAAGACGAAGGCGAGAAAGCCAGCTCTTCTCGAGCAGTCGGGATCACGTCAGCAGAAGTCAGGGCGAAGCTGGAGGAATTATCAGCCCTCCTTCACCAAGATACAGCCCAACTGGTCGATGACTCTGACCCGGCCAAAGCTTTGTTCAGGACTCTCAGAGGCCAGATTCCTGCCAATGCTGAAGAAATCCTCTTTCAGGCTGCGCACCTAGAAAGCCGTCAGTTGCAATATCAGAAGGCTGCCCAACGTCTCGCCGATAGAGCTGCTCATGCCTAACTATCGAAGAGATGATGAAAGTGAAGCTCCTTGCCGATGAGAAGCACAAGAACATCAGCATCATACAGTCTTCAGGAGATGCATTGAAGCAGAAGATTTTTGATCTATCGGAGAGAAGAGAGGCCCTGTTGGCAGAACTCAAGCAGGTAGAGGATGCCCTATCCCAAGCCCAGCAGGAAGAAAGTCAACTGCCAGAGACAATCAAGCTTCTTGAGCAAGAACGAAACATTCATGGCCGTAAAGCGCTATAGTTGAAGAAGAAATTGAAGCCAGTGGAAGGCTCTGCCGATGAAGATATCAAGGAGATAGAAGCAGCCAACCAGATCCATTTGAGTGCTATATCGACGATCCAGGCGTTGCTTAACATGTGAACTTCTTCATCGGCAACATACTTGCTTCTTTCTGCTTTCCAAACTTCCTGATATTTAGTCTAGCCGATAGGACTGTTATCGGCACCTTTCAAAACACTAAGTCCGGCCCCAGACACATTTTGATCCAGCCGATAGGAATGTTATCGGCATTTACACTTTTATGCATCGACCCATATGCTTGGGTAGTACTTCTTTAGATATTTGCCATTTAATGCTCTGGGAAATTCAACTCCTTCGAGAGTTTCTAGAATATAGGCATTACCAGGAGCCGATCGACTTATCCGATAGGGACCCTCCCAATTGGGAGACCACTTCCCAAATTTTGAACTTTTAGTCCCGATCGGTAAGATCAATTTCCATACCAAGTCTCCATCGGCAAATTCCTTAGCCTTTACTTTCTTATCATACCATCTAGGAACTCTCTTTTTATTCTCTTCTATACTCATCAAAGCCCTTAGCCGATACCCTGCTAGATCATCCTACTCGTCTATCATCAAAGTAGTATAGTCATCGGCAGTCAACTGATCCTGAAAAGATAGCCGCCTAGACCCAGTCTTAATTTCCCAAGGTAACACTGCATCATGCCCATATACCAACTGATAAGGTGAGACCTTGGTCGATCCATGACAAGCCATCCGATATGACCATAGAGCTTCGCTTAACAATGTATGCCACCTCCTAGGATTTTCTTCAATCTTTCATTTAATAAGCTTGATAATCCCATTGTTAGATGCCTCGGCCTGCCCATTAGCTTCAACATAGTAAGGAGAAGAATTTAATACTTTAATTCCCATACCGATTGCAAATTCATCAAACTCCCCTGATGTGAACATGGTGCCCTGATCGGTAGTAATTGTCTCAGGAATTCCAAATCGGTAAATAATGTGTTCCTTCACAAAATCAATCATATTGGCCGATGTAACTTTCTTCAAAGGAATAGCTTCAACCCACTTAGTGAAATAATCGGTGGCAACCAAGATGAACTTATGCCCTTTGCTGGATGGTGGATAAATCTAGCCGATCAAATCAATAGCCCACCCTCGGAAAGGTCAAGGCTTGATAATAGGATTCATAGCTGATGCAGGCGCCCTTTGAATATTGCCAAACTTTTGACATCCTTGACACCCTTTGAAATACTTAAAGCAATCCTCAAGTATGGTCGGTCAATAATATCCATTCCTCCTAATCATCCATTTCATCTTAAAAGCCGACTGATGTGCCCCACATACCCCTTCATGGATTTCTCCCATCAAACTCTTAGCTTCATCATCACCCAAGCATCGGAGAAGAATTCCATCAATAGTTCGATAGTACAATTCATCTTCAAGGAGCACATACTTGGTGGCTTGAAACCGAACCCGTCTTTCAACTTTCTTAGATGGATCCTTCAAATAATCAATGATTTCTTTTCTCCAATCATCGGCACTGATTGCCGATATTGCATTAATCATAGGATGATATCCCGAGGCATGCTGAGCCAACCGATTGGCCTCTTCATTATGCAATCGAGGAACATGCTCCAAACGAAAATCTTTGAATTCCTTTAACAGTTGCATACTCATTTCGTAATAAGTTATGAGAACTTCACTTCGTCATTCATAGCTTCCAGCCATTTGATTTATAACTAGCATAGAATCCCCGAAGACCTCAACAGCATCAGCATGAACTTCTCTTAATAACTCCAATCCCTTTATTAAAGCTTGATACTCAGCCTGATTATTCGTCGTCGTGGCAACAATCGGCAAGGAAAACTCATACTTCCTTCCCCGAGGGGAAATTAATACTATGCCGACTCCTGCCCCCGGTCACATGTGGATCCATCAAAGAAGAGCGTCCAAGGTACAATCTCCAAAGCCTCCACTGCACCGCAATGTTGAGTTACAAAATCGGCCATAATCTGTCCCTTAACTGCCTTAGCCGATTCGTAACGTAGATCGAATTCTGACAGTGCCAAAATCCATTTACCGATTATGCCGCTCATAATCGGCATAGACAGCATGTACCGGACTACATCATCCTTGCAAATAACAGTGCATTTGGCTGATAACAAGTAGTGCCTTAACTTGATACAAGAGAAATACAAGCACAAGTATAGTTTCTCAATAGCCGAATACCTGGTCTCAGCATCAATCAACCTCCTTCTTAAGTAATAAATTACACGCTCTTTCCCTTCAAATTCTTGAATTAAAGCCGAACCGACGACCATCCCATCGGTAGACAAATACAATCTGAAGGGCTTCCCTTGCTGAGGTGGAATTAGAACTTGAGGATTCACTAAATAGTTCTTGATTTCATCCAGAGCCAACTGTTGTTCTTTCCCCCAAACAAATTCTTGATCGGCCTTTAACTTAAGAAGAGGACCGAAAGCACGAATTTTACCAGACAAATTAGATATAAATCTTCTGATAAAATTTACCTTGCCGATCAAGGACTGGAGCTCAGTCTTGTTGGTAGGGGCCACTATTTTGTTGATGGCATCAATAGATCTCCGACTAATTTCAATCCCCCTTTGATGCACCATGAAACCAAGAAACTGTCCTGCCGATACACCAAATGCACACTTATTGGGATTCATTTTCAAACCATGCTTCCTTGTGCATTCCAACACCTTTCGTAGATCTGCAAGATGCTTTGTGAAGTCTCCAGACTTAACCACCACATCATCAATATAAATTTCCACCAGCTTGCCGATGAACTCATGAAATATAAAATTCATGGCCCTCTGATAAGTAGCACCAGCATTCTTCAAGCCAAAGGTCATGACTATCCACTCAAACAACCCAACATGACCAGGACATCTAAATGCAGTCTTTGGAATATCATCTTCAGCCATGAATATTTGATTGTATCCTGCATTGCCATCCATAAAGCTAATAATCCGATGCCCGGCCGCAGCATCAACTAGCAGATCGGCAACTGGCATTGGGTAGCCATCCATCGGTGTAGCTTTGTTAAGATTCCTGAAATCAATGCAGACCCGAAGCTTCCCGTTCTTCTTGTAAACCGGAACAACATTGGAAATTCACTCGGCGTACCGACACTGCCGAATAAATTTGGCTTCAATAGGTTTAGTTATTTCGGCCTTGATGTCAGGAAGAATATTAGGATTACATCGGCGAGCTGGATGCTGATGTGGCCGAAATCCAGATTTGATAGGCAACCGATGCTCAACAATCGATCGGTCTAAACCAGGCATCTCAGTATAATCCCAAGCAAAGCAATCTTTATATTCCTTTAACAAATCAGTTAACTGTTGCTTGCACTCAGGATTTAACTTAGCACTAATAAAAGTAGGTCTAGGTTTATCACCATTACCTATATCTACTTCTACTAAATCATCGGCCGATGTGAACCCCTGGCCTAACTTTCCATCATCGACAAACCTATCCATTAAAAACCCTCATCAGAACCGACTGCTTGGATCGGTGGAATTTCATAATCGGCAACCTTGAGGAAATCTCTTTCCCAGACCTCTCCTGAAATACACCTAGTCCTTTCGTAGGTGTCCGCCTTTGTCGATGCAATAACTTAGGAAGAATCTCCTGGGACAATTTCAATCTTGTCACCTACCCACTGAACCAAGCTTTGGTGCATTGTAGACGGGATGCAACAGTTGGCATGAATCCAATCTCTCCCCAACAGTAAGTTGTAAGCACCCTTTCCACTGATCACGAAGAAAGTTGTCAACAAGGTTTTACTGCCGATGGTCAACTCAACGCATACAGCTCCCTTGACCGGAGACACATTGCCTTCAAATTCCTTGAGCATCATATCGGTCTTGGTCAAATCTTGATCTCCTTTCCCAAGCTTCCGATACACTACATATGGTATGATATTGATAGCAGCCCCACCGTCAACAAAAATTTTGGTCATCGGCTGACCATCTACTCTTCCTTTGACAAATAGAGCCTTAAGATGTTGCCTTTCGTCGTCGGTAGGCTTTTCAAAGATGGCGGTCATTGGGTCCAGAGCCAACTGAGCTATTTGGTCGGAAAACTCCAACTCATCATCACTAGATGGCGCCAGGAACTCCATCGGCAACATAAATACCATGTTAACATCTGCCGATGGACCTCCTCCCTTAGGATCTGACTGCTGATCCCCAGATTGGCCAGAGTTTTCGCCCTTGCTTAACTCTTCTCGCCTCTCATGCTGCAGTCTTCTCTTCTGTGTTCTGGTTAACCCCTCTGGACACCATGGAGGAAGTTGTTGCTGCCTCATCGATGGGCGATGACTCTCTCTTGACTCCATCCGGTAAGTATTGGCATCCAGGCAGAAGATGAACTCATCGGGAACCCATGCATTAGCCATCTCTTCGAGTTCTTCCTGGTTCCTGGGAAAATATTGAACACGATCACCAAGCCTGTCGTGCACACTAAGCCTGCCCCCAGCCGTTCATGAACGGACGCTCTTCCCCTAATCGGCCCATTAAATCGTCGATCATCTTCATGATAACGCCGATCGGATCTGTCATACCGATCATAACCGTTGCACTCAGGAAAATCTCTGATAGTAGGAAGATTGATATTTTCCTCCCAACAATGAATGAAGAATGGGCAATTCCAGTGATCTCTGTGCCGATTCCACTCTTGCCGGCGCCTTTCTTCCTCCCGATGGTACTCTTCCTGCCGGCACCGATACCGGTCCTCACGTTGCTGCCAAGTTTCCCGAGGCCTTCTGTGAGTTATCACAATACCAGATCGGGGAGGCCTTCTTGAGTTGGCTCCTTCATAGATCAAGCCTCTTCCCTTGGCATCGGCAGTAGTGATCTGATGCTGAGGATCCACCGATGCACTTCTTTCAGCTGCTTCCGATGTCAAGACCTTGGCCTTTCCCTTAGCATCCAGCATGTTTGTTGGGAAAGGGTGTTGATCAATCTTCATCGGCTTCTGAGTTTTGGAGCTGTCAAATTTAATCCTCCCAGATTCTATAGCCGATTGCAGCTGCTGTCTAAAAACTTTACACTCATTAGTGTCGTGAGAAGTTGCATTGTGCCATTTGCAATACTTCATCCTTTTTAATTCTTCAGCCGATGGGATCACATGATTAGGTGACAGCTTGATCTGACCTTCCTGAAGTAGAAAGTCAAATATCCTATCAGCCTTAGTGATGTCAAACGCGAACTTCTCTAGTTCTTTATGTCCAAAAGGACAAGACATCGGCTTTTTATTTTTCACCCATTCTGCCAAGCCGATGACTGGTACTTCATCAGAGTCCAAGCTTGCCGCATCATCCACAAATGATACCTTCTTATTCCATGCTCTCTTGGGTTCAAAAGGCTTGATATCTTGATCAGAAATTCTCTGCACCAAATGACTTAAGCTTTCAAACTCCTGAGATGCATACTTGTCCCTTATGTGTGGCAATAAACCCTGGAAAGCCAAATCGGCTAGCTGCCGATCATCTAGAACCAGGCTATAGCATTTGTTCTTAACCTCCCGTATCCTCTGCACAAAACTTTCAACTGATTCATCATTGTGTTGCCTCAATTTGACCAAATCGGTGATCTTCTTCTCATGGACACTAGAAAAGAAATATTTGTGGAATTGCTTCTCTAGATCGGCCCAAGTAACCACTGAATTGGGAGATAATGATATAAACCAGGTAAAAGCCGATCCAGATAATGATGACGAAAATAAATGAACCCTTAATTCGTCCCTGTTAGTAGCTTCTCCGCACTGGATGATGAACCTGTTGACATGCTCCATGGTTGACGTGTCATCCTGCCCAGAAAACTTAGTAAAATCCGGTACCTTGTACCGATTTGGAAGTAGGATCAAATCATATGCGGGAGGATACGGTGTCCGATAAGAGTAAGTGTTGACTTTGGGTTTTATCCCAAATTGGTATCTCATTACTTCAGCAATCTTATCGGTCCAATAAGCATCGGCATCTTGCCGATGAGGTGGTTGCGGATCCGGCACCTGCTGGTAAGCTTCCACGTGTCTATGCGGCGCACGATCTTCATGAAACATTGGGTTAATCATTTGGCCCCAAATCTGCGGACCACCGAGCTGTTGCCCGCCAATCTGCTGTCCGCCGACCTGCTGCCCAAGATTCATTGGCTGGTTGGGCATTCCCTGATTGTGGACCCCGAGATAGATCTGGCCTTGCTGGAACCCTGTAGCCTGATGACTCTGTTGGGGCATTTGCGGAAAGACTTGCTGCCCAAGCAATCCACTATTAGCATTCATCGGCATAGGTCCTACCGATGACTGGTAATTGGGCATTATCATCGAATTGACATACCCTGGTTGAGTCATAAACCTCTGATACATCAGCATTGAGTCTGTCGATGCGTTAGGCATCTGGAACGTCGGAGCTTGAGAATTCCCAGTGTAAGGTCTTGCAGTAGTAGTTGTAGTATACTGGGGACTCTGATTCATCGGCATACTTGGAGGTGCCGATGCCATAGGAGCCTTGCCTCTCACCTCAGCTGCCTGAGACGTGCCAGGTGTCTTCCAGTATTCTAGGGGCATACCGAAACCCCACCAGTTAGGAGGAGGAACTGGTCCTGATATCGCCGATGCCAATAGATCTGTAGTGAGCTTGATCTGTTCATCTGAAGTCGGTGGATTAGTTGTCGTCGGCGTAGATTGTGCATTAGTGACTCCTAACGTGCTTGGAGGAACAGGAATTTCCATGCCCGCAGCGGCTGTAGCAGCCGATGGAGCTGTGACCACCAGTGATCCTGGCTGATGATGAGAAGGGTCCACAGAATTTGGTGGCAACTGTCCTTCCTTGAAAGTTCTAGCCACGGCATTGAAAACCGTATTGGACAGCACACCAGCTTGATTGATCAAGGCACGGTTAATAGCATTATCAACCATGTCTTGAAGTTTACCAGGATTGGCATCAAAAGTGACCTGCCGAGGCATCGGCAGCGCATCCTTCTGGATCACCTCGCCGCTCCTGTTCATGCTGAAGGACCTCAGGCATTGCTGCTTGTAATCCTCCATGGCTTTAGCAATAGCTTGCTTCTGCTCATCCTTGAGATTGGCTTCCATCACGAGGATGACGTTCTCCTGATCAAACTCAGTAGTCGACATGTTGATCTTGATCTTGAATCTGGTCCCACCGGGCGTGCGAAAAGATGTGTTGATGCAAAAGCTGATCTGCAAACACAAAGGGCTAATACCCGATTTAAACGTTAAGGCGTGCCAGCCGATTTGACCTTACTATCGGCAAGGGTGATAACTCGAATACTTTGGTCCCGACAACAGCGATGCGCCCGGATGCCACGGCCAAGAGGTATTCACGCGGAACTTGAGAACACGCCAAGCTTAAGTCGACGAATCCCTAAGAACTCGTAGTAAAAGAGAAAAAGGATGACGAAGTCATCGAAAAGTAGATGCTTGGAATATGAGTAAAAACATGTGTTTGATTGATTGATAGATGCCCCTTTACAAAGCCTTACGGTCTACATTTATACCCTGCTTGCAGAGCTACAACCAGACACGACTAGAATTCGAATTCCAAATTAAACAGAATCCGTATACAAAACAATCTAAATAACTAAGGAAAACATAAAACTATCCTCCCGTGACAAACTGGAACACCTCCACAAGCCGATCGGCAACCTCCAGATTCTTCCTCCGCATCATCGGCAGACTCCCTTGTTGTAGCCATCGGCACAAACACATCATCACCTATGGACTTGGTCATGTTCAGCCATCCCTCCATTGGCAACCATCCTCATCGGCAACTCATCCTGTAGATCAAGCACTGCCGTCTTGTCCTGCCGACCTGCACTCTACTGATCATGGACACGCGCCCAAAAACGGTGTCAACAAACCTTAAGCATAGTGAGCAAGACAAAGTTGATGGATAATAAGATCATGAGTGTAACATTTAAAACATTTGTCAGATCAGATCGCTCAACCTAATGGAAAGATAATTTGTCTATACTTATGTTTTTTATGTATATATATCTTCCAAAGATTGCATGTGCAACATTTTAGCTCATATGATTAGGAGTGTGGGATCACGAAGGTAGTACTAAGAACAAAGATTAAAGGACTAAACATGTTTCTCTATGTAACCCAATGTGTGGGCCTTTCCTCCATATTTCTTGATAACCCCCTGCAGAAATAGACAAACACCAAAACTCGTGGAATTCTGTCAGATAAAACCCTAAGTCTAGGTATCGGTTGCATTTGGATCCTTTTCCATGATTAGACGGTTAAATGTGAGCATTAAGGACCATCAACAGAAACGAGGTCAAGCTCTAGTACTCGTCCCCTCCTTTCCTCAACCAAACCACGATGCTCACAAGCACCGCAACAACTCCATCAAGTGACCGCTGTCCACCGTTAAAGCATTAGTCATCATTGATGAATTCATTAGGCAAGATTATTGCTTTTATTACATGGACTAGATGAGTAGAGCAGCTAAGCTTATCTACTATTTACTATACTACCCATGTATAAAACCCAAGAGTATAAGGAATATAGTAAAGGGCTAGTTAAGTCCTTAGGGTTTGCAGTATTAGGACACATGCATTGAAAAGTAAATATAATTAAAGTTCATAGGTACATTATGATTAAAGAGTGCCTACACTTGCCTGTGTCCCCACAGTATAACTGCTCATAATTCTTTGGCTTCTATCTTCTGATCTCTATCTTCTGCTGCAACTGTCAGTCCTCAACTCCTGGTCTTCAGTGCTAACAAACCATGCTTCTTCTACTCAAAGCAACACAAAAAGACAAACAACAATCACGACTAAGAACAGACGATAATCAAAAGAAAAGCTTGGAAAGAGTGCATTAAATGACATGGCTTGTGGCTAAAATCATGACAACGCAAGAACGATTAAGGACGGAGTTATCGTTAAGCACACATGACTATCGAGGCATGCAACTTAACAGAGAAGACATACTATACATTTGTCGTGTTTTATTTTATGAAAGAAGATGATGGACTTTTCAAATAAATATCTCAAAGTTGAATTAACCAAATTATAATGAATTATAAAAGTTAAGGTTAATCTTTAGTCATATTCTAGTTATAAACGATTGTAAATCATTTAAGTCACTTTATCATTTATAGTTTAGGAAACGTAGAATTTGTGACATAAGTTAAATAAAGCATTTATGAAATGAGATTAGACTAAGTAGGTCACAAATAAAAGACATTTATTTTGGTATTAATAATATAAATATTTGTTTATGAAAAACCAAAGTTATAAGCATAAATTGCTTTTATAGAATAAAAGAAATTTAGCTAAACATTAATCATTTTACATTTATGGTGAAAACCAAAAGGGTCAAACAAGGTAACTATCACTACAAAAGTGTAGCTTACATCGATACAAAACTAACGTGACAAGAACGAGATCAATCGGAGTTAAAACGTGCAAGATAGGGTTAAAACTGGATCCAGGGGCCTATTTGTGAAAGAAAACCTAAACCTGGGATCAAACCGCAAGAACTAGGGGCTAGATCATAAATAAACATAGCCTACGAGGGCTAACACGTGAAATAGCGAGGGCTTGGACTGTGGGCACTATTATCCAAAGCTTAGGGGCTAAAACAGCAAACACAGGGGTATATTTTTTAATACTTTTGAATTGCTTTGGATCGCGGGTTGATTTCACAAAAGCTGAGGGGTTTTTTTTGCAAAAGCGCAAGGGCTGACCTGGGGTTGACTGGTTGACCCAGTCTTCACTTGTATGGTAGCACGTGGCGCTGACGTGGTGGCCATGTCGGCCACGGTGGCACGGTGGAGCCGAGCAGATCGGACGGCTCAGAGGGGTGCGGCCGGTGGAGCTCGCTGGGCCGGTGCGGCTCACAGCGGCGCGTGGTCGTGGCACGCCGGAGTAGGGCGGCGTGGTCGCGATGGGGCTCGGCCGGGCACACGAATGGCACGGGGATGCGTAGCATGACCTCGCGGACTCACGGCGAGGTTTCTTGGCGTTGGCGGTTGGCCGATGGCAGTAGCGCACGCGGCGAAGCATCTTGGCTCTAGCAATGCTCCTCTAGCGAGGCGTTACGCATGACTGAGAGAGAGAGGGTGAACAGGAAGGGCACCAGTGGATTCCTTACCACGTCACGAAGCTCGGGGTGGTGCTCTCGTTGACGCGGACTCACTGACCCATGAGATCGACGGTGGCGCGGAGCTCAGGGTGGCGACGGCTATGGCGGTTGCGCTCTTAGGGTTAGGGCACCGGGTGGCAGAGTGGCTCGGTCTAGGGCATCAAGGGGCTGTGGCGCACAGGGAAAGGCCTTTATAGGCTGCGGGGAACCTCGAGGTGCGCGCTCGATGGAGATCAGGCGACGGTGGTGGCGTCCACACGATTCGGCGTGAGGAGAAAGACAGGGCCGCCCACTGACGGGTGGGGCTGGGCCGTCAACGGCACAGGCGAGGGGCACGGGCCACACTGCTGCGGCTGCTAGCGGGCCGAGGCGGGGCGCTGGGCCGCGGCTGCGAGCTGGGCCAAAAGCTAGACAGAGGGAGGGGGAAGGGGAAAACCTTATTTTCTTTTTTTAATCAAATGTGATTTAGAAAACATTTTCCAATACAAATTGAAAACCAATATTTGATTCACTACCTTGAGATTATATTGTTTTCTTTCCTATTTTTGAAAACAAAACATATTTTCTTAAAACACCTTTTTAAATTGTTTATCAACTCAAATTCATTTTTCTCACTCAAGCAAACCAAGCTAGAGCACAAAGCACACAACAACAACAAACAAAACACTCTTCACTTAATTTTGTAAAAAAATTGAAATTCCACATTTTTTCTCTTTTTGAATTATCAACAGTTAGATAAATCTTGGAATATTTTAGAAAATTTTAAATCCTTCATTTTATTTATTGTTTTCTAAATAACAATCCAAAATAGAAATTTTGGAGTGTTATAACTTGTCTTCATGGAGCCTGTTTAGGGGGGAGTTGGCCCATGGTCTCCCCCAACATCAGTGCTGCCTATATAAAGTTTGGAAGTTTCCATGAACCCAGGAGTGGTCTCACATGCGGATGTGCCGCCTACCTGTGAAAATGTGTTTTGCATTGGCCGCATCAGAAAAGGAATCCATAATCCAATAGTAGTGGAGTGAAATCAAGCAAAAAAAAATCAGTAACCTTCGTGACAGCTGCACATGCACATCAATCATGCTTTCGCCATGTCGGCCATCACTCCTTTGTTAAGATTATCAACAAAAGTCCAATTATCAGAAGTCAAATAATTTTTGCCCGAAGTTTATGCGTTGGTTGTCTAGGAATTAGGCTGCTGACTATACGTGTCTGTCCTATCGACCTCCCACACAATGAGGCTTTTATATGGATGTTGTTTTAAAAGTTAGTAATTATCTATAAGTCATTAAAAATATTGAGTTCTCACAGATGCCACTGTTCTGAACATTTTTGTTCTTTACGTCACTTTCGTAAAATTTGACTCTAACGATGTTAAACTGCATTTATGAAAAATCGAAAATACCTTCATGTCTAAGTATTCAATTAATTTTTATTGAGTGTCTTAACAATCTCAAATGAAAAAACTCAAAACTGGAAAGTCGTAGATCTTGTCGAGATTTACAATATTTACATACAAATAATTTTAGTTGATTTTGTATAAAAATATGTTTTAAGACATATTAATCATATCAAATCATATATTTTTTGTATGGGAGCGTATGCTATGGAAACCAGCTTCGTATGCAAACTATGCAAACTCTCATCGGGAGCGTAGGATGATCATCCGATGGTTAGAGGCAATGGTGGGATTTTTTCCACTTAAACCCCCCACTCATCCTACTCTAATTAATTCTTTTGCAAATCAACCCCCTGAAACCCAGCAGAACGCACGTCGCCGTCACACGCGCGAGAAACGCCGTCGCCTCATCACCTACGCGCGAGGAACGCGGCTCCCGTTCGCCTTGTATGATATGAAGAAATCATCTGAATCCTCAGCCCCCCAAAATCGAAATTGTTTGGCTCCTTAATAGCGAACGGGAGCCGCGTTCCTCACGCGTAGATGACGAGGCGACGGCGTTCCTCGCGCGTGTGATGGCGGCATGCGTTCTGCTGGGTTTCAGGGGGTTAATTTGCAAAAAAATTAATTAGGGTAGGATAAGTGGGGGGTTTAAGTGGGAAATATCCCACCATTGCCTCTAACCATCGGATGATCATCCTACGCTCTTGATGAGAGTTTACATAGTTCGCATCCGAAGCTGGTCTCCATACCATACGCTCCCTTTTTGTATTGAATTCAAGGAAGATAATTTTTATACAAAAATTATAGATATTATCGAGATCTACAACTTTATAGTTCTAAATTTTTTTATTGAGGTCATTAAGATGCTTAAAAAACTAATTACATATTTAGGCTCGAGGGTATTTTTGACTTTTCATACTCGCCGTTTGACACTGATAGAGCTAAATCTGACGGAAATAACATGAAGAATAAAAGAGTTTAGACTAGTGACACCTATGAAAACTCAATTTTTTTAATAACTTATGAGTAATTATCAACTTTTATAATGACACATAAGTAAAAGCCTCCACGTAAATCCTAGGTTGACTAGCTAGGCGGGTGTGGCCGCAAAAAAGGCAGGAAATATTACTGTAACAGTTGAGCTATGAATTCCTCAGAAAATGAATATGCTTTGCATTGACTAAATTGAAGTCTCATGCTGGCGGCTATATGGACACTCCCAAGTGCCAAAGCAAACCTCATCTGAACGTGAACTCTTCTCATATGCTGCTCAAAATCCCTCACATTGGACCAATTAAGGAGAAATAAATATATATCATGATCCTTTTAGGGCACTTCCAATGCTATAAATTACATTACATGTAATTTCTATATCTTTTAGAGCACTCCCAATGCAGAAACCATTGTGGTTTCTATAGATATTAATTGCAGTGCCACCTAAGCATTTTGCGAATGTGGCAAGAGAGTTATTGAAGAGAGAGAGCAAAAATCATAGAACTGGGTCTAAGTTAGAAACCATGTCTACATAATATCCAAGAGTGATATGATTAGCTAAGAATGGATGTGATTGGGTAAAAAAATATTCTATAGAAACTATCCATTGGGACCATAGTTTCTATATATAGTGTCTATAAAAATTAATAGGTATAGATACTACATGTAGTTTCTAGCATTGGGAGTGCCCTTAGGGGATGTTTGGTTGCTAGCCATAATCTATCACAACTAACTTTAGGCAAGTGTGGCAAGCCACAAAAATATGGCTAGCAAATTGGTTGTCCCACTTTGCCATGCCTAAAGGAATCTTGCCACACTTTTTAACTATATGACATGTGGAGGCCAAAAGAATCATGTCTAAACTTAGTTGTCAACAAAACACTTGTCAATTTAATCAAACTTGCCTAAAATAAAGTGTGGCAAACTGTGGCTAGCAACCAAACGCTACATAGAAATTATGGTCTCAATGGATAGTTTTTATAGAATATTATTTTATCCAATCACGTTTATTCTCTCTCCATTCTCAGCCAATCATATCACTTCATGTTTTGGATTTCGTGTAGACATGGTTTCTAACTTAGACACAGTTTCTATGATTTTTGCTCTCTCTCTCTTCAATATCTACCTTTTAACATCAGCAAAATGCTTAGGTGACACTACAATTAATGCCTATAGAAATCATAATGGTTTCTGCATTGGAAGTGTCCTCAGAGGACTGAAGGTGGTGTATTAATTGTATGAAAAGTCAAAGCTGATAGTGCATCAGTTGCATTAGGCCCTGTTTAGTTTTCCACCCAAAAAATTTTCATCCATCACATCGAATCTTTGGACACATGCATGAAATATTAAATGTAAATAAAAAAGTAAACTAATTACACAGTTTGGTTGAAAATCGCGAGACAAATCTTTTAAGCCTAGCTAGTCCACGATTAGCCTTAAGTGCTACAGTAACTCACATGTGCTAATGACAGATTAATTATGCTTAATAGATTTGTCTTGGAGTTTCCAGATGAGCTATCTAATTTATTTTTTCATTAGTTTCTAAAAACCCCCTCTCCCGACATCTTTCCGACACATCCGATGTGACATTCAAAAAATTTTTACCTCCAATCTAAATAGGGCCTTACAGTGTGGCTGTTCAGACAAATTTTGAGAAGAAAAGCACAACAAAGTCAACATATATATGTGTTTCATGACAATGAGGTGTCAGGTGCCATAACTTATCAGGTTATCCTTGCCGTACTGTTGTGACTGTACTCGCCCGTTGGGATAAGCTCGCCTACGGAGCACTGACTCCATAGCCAGCGGGCCGGCCAGGCGGCCATACATTTGTTCTCGGGCCTTTATCTAAAAACACTTTTAGATTTAGACATTGTAGTACTTTTATTCGCAAATTAGACACAAACTATATAATTAATTATTTTTTTATTTATATTTAATACTCTATGTACCACAGGATTTGATGTGATGAAAATTTTTAAAAACTTTTTTAGATTTTGAGTAGAACTAAACAAAGCCTCAATCAAGAACACAAGTGCACAGACACAGCTCATATACTACTTATCATATTTGACTTTGCGCTAATAATGGCCCTTTCACCTACGTCGGGAAGGTATAGATAAGGTGGCTGCCTGCGAAATCAGTTGGCCTTCGCATACATTCACCGACGTTTCGTTTCGTAAAGGGTCCTTTCGAGAAGCGTGACATCTCGTATCGTACGTGAGCATTTCTTGCGTGTAATCTCTGGTTTGGGCGCAATATAACAATAAAAATATCCTCAAGGGGGCATGAGAAAAAGCCAGAGGACGTCCGAGGACACCAGGAGGCAGGACCGCAGGAGCAGCGGAAAAGGATTTGCAATTTCCACAAAATCGCGACTATATAAAGAGCAGCGCGCCACGAGCGCACTCTCACCGCTTCGCCTTCCTCCCGTCTCCTCTCAAAATAATTCCGCCATCGTCAATTGTTATCACTCGCATATTCATATTGCCCTCCAAACTAGGAGCTCCCTCCAGGGAAAAACTCCCGATTCCAGGTAACCCTTAATTGCTTTCTCCTGCCTTCGCCCTGCTCTTGGGAGCTTTTCTGTTATAATCTGGGAGTACAATATTGGCTGTTTGATTCCTGACCTTGTGTCTCCGAATCAATTTTCCCTTTTCTTGTTTTCGGAAAAGACGTTGTGCCTATTCGGTTGGCAGTAGCAGTGGGTAAATCAGTTTCTGCTGTGAATTTCCCATTGATTGCCTAGTTAGTATGGGATACCATAACAATTTCAAAGTTTATACGAAAACATAATCAACTTTTTTTTGTCACTGTTAGTTTCTCTAATAGTACGAAATCACTACTTTCCAAGTTTGAACTCTGCGATTCACGTTTGTTAACAAGTTCTAGTCTTATGACTAAATACAATGAAAATTTTGTTTTAGGCTCAACATTATTCCAAATTGTAGGTCATTCTAGTTTTTCTAGGTGCGTAGCAATTCTAAATTGTAAGTCTTTTTTACTTTTCTAAATACGTTGCTTTTACTACGCACTTAAGACATACATTATATTATATCTAGGTACATAAGAAAAAACTATATATGTATCTTGACAAGCCAAAATGACTCACAATTTAGAAAAAAGGGAGGGGCTTATTTTATTGTGACATCAAATGTATAGCATAATATGCCATACGCTCTGTAGTTACCACTTGTAAAATGATCTTATTGAAGGCGTAGAGGTCTAAGTTCAGTGCTT
This sequence comes from Sorghum bicolor, assembly GCF_000003195.3. NCBI lineage: Eukaryota > Viridiplantae > Streptophyta > Magnoliopsida > Poales > Poaceae > Sorghum > Sorghum bicolor. Next base: position 33,936,206 of record NC_012875.2, read on the forward strand.
TTTGAGAATTAAGGTCTAGCAGCTGAAAGTGTAAGAGCCCTGTTGGGAGGAGGGCCTAGGGGTGTGGCAGCTAGGGTTATGGGCGGTGGCTATGATAGAGTAAAGGTGGCGGCTAGGGTTTGGGGAGAGAGGAGAAGAGGATGGCACAAGGAGAGGAGAGAGAATAAGAGAGAGAGAGAGAGAGAGAGAGAGAGAGAGAGAGAGAGAGAGAGGAGAGGGGTAGGGAAGCCCTTAGGTTATTCTTTCTTGATCTCAATGATTACATTGCCTCTTTATTTATAATTCTGAGTAAACTTATATCTTAAGTAATCTAACAAGAGAAGTCTTTATAGATATGGACTCCTCCCAGTCTACCTAATCTGAACCGATCGTATTCCTATTCCCTTTTCTTTATTTGAGATCGTCTAGATATGGATGCTGGCAGCTACAGGATGCCGCCCTCACTCTGTGTGCCCTTCCCTTTTAGTGGCACGACTGACCCCTTGGCGGCTAGGGTGGATGGGGCATGTGCCTCCATAGATGTATGACATCACTCCCCCTTCTCCGGTTAGCGTGTGCTTGCGCTGAATCATTGCCCAATCCTTGATGCCTGCAGGTGGAAGTATGCTACCCTAGGGTATCTCTAAAATTTGAACGGTGAGGTGCCCTAGAGTGTCATTGAGTTGGTTGGTGCTGATGCTGTAGTCGGAGAACTAGAAGTAGTAGCGGTAGGAGTCGAAGTAGCCGAAGATGATGTAGTAGTTGTTGGTTCCTGAGCCAGTTGCTTGTCAATGGGCATGGCGTGCTGCAGCTAAGGTGGCGCGTGGCAGGATCCTCGTGAATTGTAGCACCTGCATGGCCCGTGGAGGTTGTGGAAAATTGTTTACCTATCTAGCATCGACTTGTCCCACCATGCGTAGAAATAGTGTTATCGCCACCTTGGATGGTGGTGACGTGGTGGAGTGCTCTAGGGTGCCGAAGATGAGGTCTCCCGTGTCGTAGTCGGTTGGGGAGATGACCGGGTGGCCATGAGAGTTTTGTCTGCTGATGTGGACGTCGACAATAGTGAGGAATTATTGACTATTGCTATCGAGGAAGACGATTGTTGTCGACGAGAGGATGTGTTGTGGCCAGTCCTTAATCAGCAAGACACTTGAGGCGAACGCCTGGGTGGCCATTGTGGATGTCGTTGTGTGGAGACCCACTGCATGGAGCTGTGGGGCTATCGCCCCAGGGATTAGCTCTTGGTGTTCGGTCACACCGAACCGAACCGATCGGTTCCTCGGTCATTTTGAAAGTTTGGTCATCAGAAAACAGAGACCGATCAGTTAATTGAAAAAATAAAGACCGAGCAATTTTGGTCTCTATTAGTTCGGTTTGGTCTCGTTCCCAACCGATCTAACCGGACCACCTTAGGAGACAAAAAAAGTAGAATTTGTATCAAATTTCAGCAGCATGTTTGCACAAAATAATACAAATATCTTGGTTCTCCTTATTCAAATACTAACTGCAGCAGTATCTCACAACTCACAAGTCACAAACTCACAATGACACAACAAAAATAGCACACAATCAAGTCTTTAAAAAGATAAAAAAACTGTCTAGGATTCCTAATAGAGAATATCAGTTTTTCGGTTAGTTCGGTTAACCGACACCTATACCTGAACCAACTGTACAAAGTTCGGTTAGTTGGAAGCAGGGACCGGATTGATGATCGAAAAGTTCTGTTTCGGTCAGTTCGGTCTCGGTCTGGGTCAGTTCGGTTCGGTCTTCGGTCTTCGGTTAATTACGCCCAGAGTGACCAAGGATTCCAGCAGTTCTGGCTCCTGCAGCAACGGAGAAGTCACTGGAATGTAGTAGTGTCCGTTGTAGAGGATGATGCCGTGTTGTAGAGACCGTGCTGGTGCTAGTGTTGACTACTGTCGAGGATATGAATAAGGGGTACCCATATTTACATACTAAAGGGAATAAACCCTGGTGAATAACATTACCCCATCTACTCCGACCAGTAGAAAAAAGCCCAACGTGCAAATCGCACTGGGCCGACCCGGTGGAAAGCGTCGATGACCCAGACAAACGTATGCTTATCGTACCCTCTACTCGAGATACGTTAGATGCCGCCAAGCGCATCGCTTGACCTACGCCTCGACGACGGAGGAAGGCTCGAGCGAACGCCTCGGCCTCGAGTCTGTATACCTCTCGATTACGAGATCAGGGTCGAGCGAATAACACGGCCCCGAGCATGGAAGCAGTCTCGACTGTCTGCCCTTGGTACGGGATCCAGAGCATTTAATGCGTATGACAGGTTCCCACCTAACGCCATGGCTGCGGCAACTGTAATGATGGGTCGTAGCCTCGTCATTTCTTACTTTTTACCGACTTTGCCTGGGAGTTGGGGAAAGGTATAGGGCAGTTTTGCCACGCCCGGTGTAACGTTCCGTCAAACGACCCCTCGAGGCACCATTGTCAACACCTCCTTGTACGGGGCGTGCCCTTATCCGCCAAACCCTCGAGGCCATCGGATGCTCCCCTGGCAAGGACCTTTCAGGGCTAGTCAGCGCTCCAACAACTCCTGACGCGACGCCAGAAGAGCTACGTACGCACGCGTATAAGCACCGGTCTCCTGTCAGGTGTCATACACGATCTCACACGAAGGAACACAGGCGCCATCATCGCCAAGTACGCTGCTACAAGACCAGTCGAGCCACGCAGGTATGGAGGCCTCGGTTTGACCGACATCCTCATCCACGCCATAATGCACACCAGCCCTAACGCCATGTAATCTTGTGCCTCCCCTTGGCCTATAAAAGGGGACGCCAGGACTTAGAATAGGGCAAGCTCTCCTAGTTGAAAACCACGCTCGCATGCACAACAACGCCAACACCTTAGACGTGTACTGCTAGTTCTTGAGGGCTTAGAACCTCACGTTCTGTCCTCCTCACCGCAACCCCACTCGCATCCACTTGTATTCACCCCTGTACGAGCGCTTCGGTGCAAGACAATACAATCCCTCCCCCCAACCAACCCCCGGTGGACGTAGGGCCTTCTTTGCCCAAACTAGGATAAATCACTTGTGTTCTTCTTGCATCACCATCCGGAAGAGGGAGCACACACACAAATTCACTCGTTGGTGCTAGCCACCGGGGGAAAACACCGACAACTACTATAGCAGAGATGATCTGAAGCTCATGCTCGTCCATGGTAACCAAGCGGAGCTGGGTGTGGATGGCCGGGTTGGTGATGTTGTGGGGAGCAAGGTCTGTTTCAGAGTTTGCGTCGATGCATGGAGGAAGTGTTGTTGGTGGAGGGTGGTAGAGAGTCGGGGTTGCTAGGGGACGACAAGGAATGAAGGTGTGTGCCATCCTTCCTGTTGGGGCGTTCTGTGCCCATTGTGTCCTGAGATTGAAATCAGTGCTAATGGTGGTGTGAGGGACGTCTCTTGTGGCATCAATCGTCGTGGCTTTGCGATGGTCCTCGGTGTATGTCAATGCTATGGCCATCTCTAGCTCTCGTGGATGATGTTCAGAGACGGTTGCCTGGAGTGGTTCTTGCAAGCCGGTGATGAAGACGTAGATCTGCTGAAGCTCGTTGGCGATGCCTCCTTACAACATGTACGATGTAAAGTTGTTGATGTAGTCGATGTGAATGAAGGGATAAACGACGAAGAACACAAGATGAAAACACAGCGGAGACACAAGATTTAACGTGGAAAACCCCTCCAATGTGAAGGGGAAAACCATAGGCGCCAACCAGCAAACACTTCTCACTATTATCAAGAGTTGGGTTACAATGCCATGTGGTGGCTTACAATATCATATCTTCGGTGGAACCCTAATTTGGGTATATGTACCGTACCGCGGGGGGCGACGGGCCTCCGCTTCGCTCCATCAGAAGTCGGCCCTTATAATGTGCAACTAAATTTGGAACATATTCAACAGTCAAGGACGGTGCTGGTGTGTCCTGGCAGATTGGCAGGCCGAAGTCACAACGAATGCATCAGGAGAAGAGCGCCTGCTCGAAGATTGGTGCATCCTTTGAGAAAGGGATGAACCAGAGGTGCGATACACCTGTTAGATGAAAAACTGCATAGGGAACTTGTTGATCTTTAGGTATGTGGTGCAGCTCAAAGAGAAGCTGCGGCTAAGAGAGCCACGATCGTGGATCTGCGGAGCCATCATACGTTAGGGTTAGCAGTCGGGCTATGATGGCTGGTTGAGGCATTAGTGTTCCTCCATTTTTTTGTTGAGGAAGGATTTGTCGGAGGAGATCATAATGCGGTTGGTCTCAGCTTAAAGGTTGTCAACTATGTCCTTGTTATCCAATCTGGTTTGGATGTTGGTGATGACGGCATCGTCGTGGCTGCATGTTTGCTCCATGGTGTGGAGCCGTGTGTTGTTCTTCGGTTGAATTTGATCTGTTATCAATGGGGAATCATTGCACCCATTGAAGATCTCTTTGAACTTCCTTGTCCAACGATTGAGGACCTTGTGGATGTCTCATCTACGCTGTCCTTTTCGTAGCGTGGACGCTCGATGTTGCTCAAGCGGGCGTTGACATTGACAAAGTAGCGGTTGTTCATGAAGATGGAGAAGGTCATGATCTGCTTCATCATGTTGGCGATCATGGTGGTGGTGGCCATCAGATTGATCTGGTCTTCGGATACCTGTGTAAGAGCCCTGTTGGGAGGAGGCCCTAGGGGTGCGACGGCTAGGGTTAGGGGCGGCGGCTATGGTAGAGAATAGGTAGTGGCTAGGGTTTGGGGAGAGAGAAGGCGAATGAGAGAGAGAGGAGAGGAGAGGGATACGGAAGCACTTAGGCTGTTCTTTCTTGATCTCAATGATTACATTGCCTCTCTATTTATAGCCTCGAGTAGACTTGCATGTTAGGTAATCTAATGAGGGAAGTCCTTATAGATATGGAGTCCCAATCTACCTAATCTGAACCGATCCTATTCTCTTTCCTTTATTCGAGATCCTCCGGATATGGATGTCAGTGCCCCCCCCCCCCCCACTCCCCCACCCCACTGTGCGCGCCTTTACCCTTCAGGTGGCGCCGTGGCGGCTGGAATGGATGGGCCGTCTGCATCTATCATATATATGACAGAAAGTGGGACGAAGTTTCAGGTTCCATTCCCCACTAAAATGAACTTCTTTCTTCACGTATTCTTCAAACATTGTCGAGAGAATTGTGTGTGTGTTTTGTCTGACTAGCTATATATGTTTGCACCACCAGTCCAGCACTATTATGATCTTCACTTTCTGGAAGAAACCAATTCATGATCTTCTTTTTTATTATTCCAAATCCAATGATTTATGAGTTAGTAATCACTTAATTGGAAGGCTTTGAAGTTTTCGGTTTTGTTGTAGGCAACTAGCCCTGGTGAAAATGGAAGCGAGTGGTAGCTAACTGTCTCAGGCTTATATGGCCATGCCCATGGGTATGCATACATATTCTCATTGTACACTGGTGCTGCCGTTTCTACCTGGTATTAATGTAATACTATGATTTCTGCAGATACAGGGCGTCGGGGCCTTTGTTTGAGGGACGGACCTGATCCAGCATCATAAATAAGGAGACTAAGGCTGTCTACTCAACCAGGACAAACCATTCCAAGGCCTTTCACGATTGGGTAGCATTTAATATGGAAAAAATAAAAGAAACTGCTGACAAATATAAGTTGAACCTAATTTCAGTACCATTCAATCCATTGTCCCTTACAGTTCCCATTGGTGATGGACATCATGAATTTTTTGTTTTGCTGCATCACCACATATATAACAAATAAGCTACATAGACAAACACAGATATCATTTATCCTTGTTAGCAAGGAGGAGGCGGTGCATTGATAGGTACTTGGTGATATATTGGCAATGCTTGCACTTGTTGGAGCAAGAGCAGGTCCTGTTCACTCACAGACGTGCCTCGGTGCTACAATGCGGCTCATGTTACCAGCCGAGCAAAATGTCCCCTCCAAGACGATGACCCAAATGCCGAATGATTATTCATACAGCTCGCTGATACCTGGTCTGCCAGAAGATGTGGCAAAGATATGCCTTGCTCTTGTTTCTCGGAGCTATTTCCCTGTCATGGGTGCTGTGTCAAAGAGGTGGATGACGTTCATTGGGAGCAGAGAATTCATCGCCGTTCGGAAGGAGGTTGGGAAGCTTGAAGAGTGGATTTATGTCCTGACCGCTGAAGCAGGCAGAAAGGGAAGAAGTTGTTGGGAGGTGTTGAGGAGCCCGGATCAGAAGAAGAGAAGGCTTCCTCCTATGCCTGGTCCAAACAAAGCTGGGTTTGGTGTGGTGGTTCTTGATGGAAAGCTTTTTGTCATGGCTGGCTATGCTGCTGACCATGGGAAAGAGTTTGTTTCTGATGAGGTTTACTGCTATCATGCCTGTCTGAACAGGTGTTTTTTATATATATACTTTTACCAAAGGATATTGTTATTCTCTTGTTAATCAAATACTAATCCGTTGCTGCACAAACTCCAGGTGGACTGCACTTGCCAAGCTGAATGTTGCGCGGCACGACTTTGCCTGCGCAGAGGTCAAGGGAGTCATATATGTAGCTGGTGGACTTGGACTTGCTGGCGTTAGCCTGAACAGCGTGGAAGCATACAATCCACAGCAGAACAAATGGACACTGATAAAGAGTCTTCGCAGGCCGAGGTGGGGCTGCTTTGGTTGTGGGTTCAGTGACAAGTTGTACATAATGGGTGGGCGTTCTAGCTTCACTATTGGTAATACACGCTCTGTCGACGTGTATGAACCTGATCGCCACACTTGGGAGGAGCTCAAGAGAGGCTGTGTGATGGTCACCTCTAATGCTGTCCTTGGCAAGAGTCTGTTCTGCATCTAGTGGAAGAATCAGCGGTCACTCGCAACATTTAACCCAGCAGACAACTCTTGGCAGAGGATCCTGTTGCCCCATACTGGCAGTTCCAGCACTAAGTTTTGCCTTAGGGTTTTTGGCATGAAGGTTCTTCTATTCTCACTGGAGGAGGAACCTGGGTACCAAACACTGATGTATGATCCTGCAGCACCCACAGGATATGAGTGGCAGACAACTAAGCTCAAGCCTTCAGGGTCGTGCATATGCAGTGTGAGCATTGAAGTTTGAAGATATAGCTATATGTATAAATGGCACTCCTGGTATTCTTCTATGGCCTCACTGTTGTTCTGTCACTTCTGTCAAACCACGCACATATGTGTTCATAGTTGTATACGATTACGAGTGAAGTCTTTTACATTAGATGGTGTTGTGACAGTATATATCTGCTCCTCATTTCTGTCAATAGGCTGAGGTATAGATAACGGAAAAGCTTGTAATTTGCTCCATTTGTGATTTTGTAAATTGATGTATATGTTCCAGATATGCCAAATTTTGATTCCTTAATAACAGCAGAATTTCTTGTCCTTCATCTGTGAAATGAACTACTACTCCTGAAAAGCAGCAGTTCATTGTGTCTTCTTTTTTGTTGAACTGGAAGTGGTGTTAAAATTACATTTTCTATAATATACTCCCTCCGTCTACGAAAGAATCAATTCCTAGAATCCATGCTAGTCAAGTTCTTTTAAGTTTGACTAACTTTATAGAAAAAAGTAACAACATCTATGACATAAAATGCACATTCTATAAAAATATATTCTATGATGCATCTAATGATACTAATTTAATACCATCAATCTTAGCATTTCTTTCTAGAAATTTGATCAAAGTTTAAAAAATTTGACTTAGAACAACTCTAGAAATACACTCTAACTAAATGATTGTTTGGATCTCTAGCTAGCTTACATGTTATTTATGCTAGCAAGGTTTCTCCTTGTTAGAGGAACTAAACTGACCCTATGTTTTGTGCCCATAAAAATATTTCAAGATGAAATGTGACATCATTCTTTTTCCCCAAAACCTAGAAATTTCATTTATGAAATACACAAGACAATTGCTCAACAGACTATTATAGTCTGACCTTTTATACTTTTTCTTGTAGTTTCAAATTAAAGTTAGTCTCCTCTTCAAGTTATTGTGTACACATTGTCTACCTTATCCCCAAATATTATGTGAGCATATATTTGATATGTGCGCATGTGTAAATGATAAGTGATTATCGAGGAGATAATCAAAGCTTTGGTTAAGTGTATGTGGGACTAACTGAGGCATGATTTGTGTGTTAGCTTGTGGATGTGTAGGGGATGATGGCGAAAATGGAGAAGGCCAATCAGGAATCCATGCGCAATGGACCAAGAGCGGTGACGAGAGGACGCGAAGGCTTGGACTAAGGGACCAGGGCCGTAGGATGGACCATGGACAGCTAGCACTTAGGAACATCAACAAGCAAACAAAGGATGCCGATGAAGATGGTGTTGACTGAAGTCAAGAGGAGGATTGGACCATGTAAAGGTAGGCGCACAAGCACTTGGTGATCCGTAGGTCGAGAACGAGGGACACGTGTCGGCATTGTGGAGAAGGCGTAATGGCTACTTGACTACAGTTGGCGGTTTGGCAATTTTGGCCTCAAAATCATTGGCGACAGGTTTGCTAGTTTGGGTCTCAAAACCAAGCATCGGCGGACAAGTGGCATCATTAGAAAGCTTGTGTTGAGGCAAAGTAGAGTCTTGAGGACGTCGGGACCGCCTAATTCTCAAGGAAAGCCGTTGATGTCAGATATGGTCTGAATTACACACCAGAAATGGCATTGGACGCCAGGCCGCTACGAACCAAAGATCGCAGCGAGGATCTCACTCTTTCACGGTGAAGAACAAAGAGGTTTACAAGCAAACCTCCAGAGGATAACCAATGTGCTTGCGTGACGAAGAACCGACTAGTTTTTAGGCAAACTAGCAAAGAAACCATTGAAGCTCTCGCCCAGGAGGGACCTTGTTAGGGCAAGGACATCGGTGATTTGCCCTAGTTCGACCAGCAAGCCTAGGGTGCCATCCTTGGTCATCAGATCAAGGGATGAACAACATGGAGGTTGGAGGAGAAGAAAAAGGGGTAAAAGGAGTAGATTGGTTTGTGTTTTGTCGATTGGATAGATGGGAACTCAATCGGCCATGATCCTCTCATATATATAAAGAGGGGTGGTCTTATCCCAGTATCAAACCTCTTCAAGTCTTATTTTCTAAATTTTTCACGGTTTGGAACTGTTCGGATCGGAATCCCAAAGGTTAGATCTGAATAGTTATTAGGTCTATCAGAAGTCGGTTCAGAACTTCCAACTCAAGTTGGAACTCCTACGTTGACGTTTGTCAGAACTCCCAACGTGGGTCGGAACTCACGACATTCGGGTTAGAACTCCCGACACCGGAGCATCTTCGCGAGGGCATATCTTCTTCATCCGAACCCCAAATTAGATGTTCCATATACGTTTTTTGACCACCTCGACGAGAGGAACGCAATGGTGAAGTATGTTCCATATTTTGATAACTTCACAAAATGGACAATTTTGGTTGTCAACATATGCCCCCCCCCCCATTTTTGGTAATGATACATGAACCTAAAAACACTTAAGCAAACAAAACTAAACAACAACGATACCCATCTCATCGGATGTTCAGTAACTAAGCGTGATGTATATATCGACCATATTTGTTCTAAGGGTGATACATGTATCGACCATTGTTTGGAGAACACTTTGGGCTTCTTACCAAACACTTGGAAAGTACCTTTTCAAGCACCTCCCATTGATTGCTCTTGGAGACTATCACCTTGCAACGTCATCTCTAGTGAATATAAATTACCAAACATCACTTTGATCACTCCATAAGAACTTTCTCAACTTGGTGACCTTTTGCCAAACTTGTTGCTCCTCATCCACTTGGTAACATGGATTTCCACACCTAACATCATTCATAAATATGAAATGTGCCCATAGAGCTTTAGACCAAATTTTAGACCACCTCTTTGTTTTATCCCAATTTTCTTCTTCATGAGCTTGACCAAAGTCCATAGACTTCTCCCATAACCATCCTGCTTGATCAAATCCATAATATGGAAGCTCTCTAATCATCCAAACCGGCCATGTCATTACTAAAATTGAAGTTGGGCCAATTTGGTAATTCCTCAGTGAGCCAGAGGAGAGTCAGCTTAGCCAATTTGGGGAGTTAGCTCAACCATCTCTGCTGCTCCTGCACATAGGACAACAAAGTTTTCTTGCACCGGCCTTTCTTTGATGTAAAAAATATGCCCACCAACATCAAGGCCAGATGCTTATTGAACTAACATGTTGGCCTTTTGATTTTCATGCCTAGGAATATGCTGAATTTGAAATTTGGGAAAATAAACAATTATATCAAGGCACATATCAAGATGAGCATAATGTGATCCTCTAGAACATCGAGACAAACTAGTAACTTGTACAGTAAAGAATCACCATAGGATTCAACATGTCATACCTCATGGATTGCAGTATAGCGAAGCCGAATAGGACACATTCGGCTTAATTTTTGTGCAAAATGTAATTTTAATCGGCTTGATGTCTCAAGCAGCACCATTGTGAAAAATAATGATCATGCCAACACCTTGGCCTTATTTGTAAGCCGATTAATCAAATTGTCACATCCATATAGTAAATCAAGATACATATATCATGCCGCACACCTGAAAGCCACAAAACTGAATTTTGTGGGAGCTTTCTAATAGCACGATGGTTGCAAACACTCATCGGCTATATTTTACACTAAGGGCGATATCAAAATATCGGCCATATGAATTCATCCACAAGAGCATGCATAACTCAAATAAATATTTTGGCCTCTCATCAGTGATAAGCAAAATAATTTGGCAACCCTCCATAACATAAAGATCTATACCAAGGACCCAAATAAGAAGTTGAGTGATAACTATGCATATCAGGGGATGAATTCCACATAAGCATAGGCAGAGAATATGGATGATGCCAAGACCGCTGATTTTGATGATTTGGTGCAAACCTCCAACTTGGCAATTCTTTCTTGAATCTTTTTCTCTTCTTTGTCTTTGTTGCACCACTTGCTTGAAAATCATCCTTCCGAGTTTGAATACTTCCTTTAGGAATCCATGCCACACCTTTTTCTTTTAACTTCTCTGCACTAAGCTTTTGTAACTTCTTTTCTTGCCACTTTGGTAAACCGATTGAGCATATCGATTTTATTTCTGTTTTGGACAACGACAAATCTTTCTTGATTTGGGCATTTTCACTTTCGTTTGTTCAGATTTGGCACATAGCATATCAATACAAGATTTTCCCACTTGTTTGCCATCAACAGCCAGATTTTTCAACAATGTAATCGGCTTTTCAATAGTTAAATTCAGATCTGAACTTTCCTTTTTTTGGCCATCATACTTCACATGGTAAACTTGCTTTACCACTTTCTTCTTTGGTTGAGCTCTAGAGCGATTTTGGTCAGAACGGTCTTTATAATATGATGATCTCTTTGAATGTCTAGGAGCAGCATACTCTACATATTGTGGGTTAAAATATGATGGAACATGTGCCTCTTGATCAAACCGGCCCCAAGATGAATAAGAATGAAAATATGCGGGTTGTGGTACATATGACTTGGAAATTAGCCGCTCAAAAGGATAATATGTTGCTGCTGTGTGAGATCTATCTCCTTGCCAATTCCACTCTTGAGACTTGTGCTTTGGAGGCAATTTTGATGATTGGACTTTCTTTAACCGATTGGTGACATTTGCTTCAGCTATCTTCTCATATTTAGCTAGAAGTTCCTTGAAGCTAAGCTTTGGCCTTCTATTCTTGAGCTTGTCATGGCTTTTACCTCCATCAACTTTATGAGCATCCTCCTTATCTCCATCTTGAGAGACATGTTTCAAAGGAGAATCTTTGGCAGATTCCTTTTGCTCAATGGCATCAATCGGCCTTTGCTCCAATTGGAGAGATTTCTGCCCCCTAGTGCCTTCTGAAATTATGATAATATTGTTATCCTCTTGAGTATCTTTAAATTGCAATTCTTAGAAATCAACTTTTTCTTCACTTGAGGGCTCTACATCTCTCATTTGGGCATTGGAGCCTTGAGCTTTGAGTGAATCGGCTAATGTAAGCCGATTTGAAACCTGTTTGCCATCAGGACCAATTGAATCCAATTGGTCCATTTGTTGAGCTTTAGAAAATCTCAATCGTCCATTATCAATGGCTCATTGGATCACTCAACCAAACACATGCAATGAGAAGTATTATGATCAGAAGAATTGTGCTACTTGCAATATGTAAGCTCTTCTAAGTTTTGAATAGATGGCAAAACATTATGATCAATGATTCTAATAACATTATCTTGAGCAAGATATCAAATACATAATCACAAAAAAGTAAAGTCAAAGGTGTACTTTGATTTCCTTAGCCGACTCTTTTGTGGAGTTGGCTTTAAAGCTAGGCAAACGAATGGATCAGATTTGCCATCAATCCATTTGGCCACACTTGTGCAATTGCGCTTTACCTTTGATAAACTACCATTATCGGCCTTGCCATATGGAACAATATGCTGGCTGATAGGATCTGAATTTACTTTATCATTAACAAATAAAATGCTATTCTTAATCGGTCTATTACAATCATTAGTAAGGATATCTCTAATAGATGCTGAAATTGATAATAGTATGACCAGATTGGAATTTGAGCAAAATATTTGTATCTTGTACCTTTTTTATCATGTTGGAGAAGTGTATGTTCTTGATTTGCATGATGTTGCTCTTCTTCTTTAGAGAACCATCAACAATAGATGTCAAATCATCCAAAGATGCATCGATGGCTGCTGTAACCAAGAAAGTTAGCTTAGCCGACTAGGAGTCGGCTGGGCTGACTTGGGCACTAGAAGGCACAACAACAATCGGGGCAGTCGGCCTAGCTGACTCAGGGCAGGCAGTAATCAGCTCAGCCGACTTTGAATTTGGCTTAGCCGATTCTAAGCAGGTAGGTAACCCTCCTTTGCTTCTTGTAGGGGCTTGATCTCCATCAATGATTTGGTAATCACTAGATAAATGTATAACTCCTTTAGCACCTAAAAAATTAAGTCTTGCTGGTTTCATATGCTTCTCACGCTTTTCTGTAGCAAGACTTGTTTTCTTAGATATGACTGATTCAGAAAGGCTATTGTGTTGTTCGGCTTTGGTAGCCGAACATTTGCTTATATCCGAATCAATTTTTTATTTCGTGTCCACTAGCAGTCCTCTTTTAACTGATGACTTAACTGTGATCAGCCTTTTCTCATCAGTCTGTCCAAAAAATCAAAGAATTTCTCCTCTAATTGAGACCACCACTAGTACACAGAAGCACTATACAGGCGGTTCCCAACCCCTTTTCACAGGTGGATTGGAGAACCGCCTGCGCTGGGCGCCTGTGGAAATCAAGAGTTTCCACAGGCGGGTAACTTGGAACCGTCTGTAGAATTAGATTTCTACAGGCGGTTCATTTATGCCACCCGCCTGTAGAAATGAACTTTCTACAGGCGGTTCAGCTACGCAACCCACCTGTAGAAATGAACTTTCTACAGGCGGTTCTCATTATATAACCGCCTGTGTTAAAAATTTTAAACCTCCCGCCCAATTCCAAATTTTCCCATCAGACCCTTTTTTCATTTTATATTTTAATATGTACATACAACATACATACATATATATATATATATACACGTAATATTCAAACTACTGAAGCCTAGAGATCATGTCAACCATTGTAACAGGCAATTCATTTATATATATACTGTTACTTTATACATAAGGTTACATTAATCACAAACATGATCACACATCAAGTTTTTTCTGTTACATGCATTAGAGGTTTCACCTCTGCTCTAATAACCAGATCGAGTTAGCTTTAGCCTACTAATCTCCTTAGCGCTCCGTATTAAGGCTTTGCTAGGGCGCTGGTCCGATCGTGATATTTCCCTTCGCTGGGAATGACTTCTCGTAACATGAATTTACAGAAGTCCTCAACTATGTTGTATAAAGTGGCTTCACTCATGCTCTTCGCCTTTTCAAAGTCTTTTTGCTGCATAGGAAGTTAGAATACATCATATATTTAATGTTCATAATACATAAATAACAACCTTAATTACTTAGAGCATTAATTACCTTATAAGGGTTAGTCATATATCTTCCGCCCTCTCTCATGAACTCACATACGTAGAATCCACAGTGGACCGATCCTAGTTGTTGCTTGTGACACTATATAAAGAAAAAGAGCATATTTGTGAGTTGCAACATGATACGTATTCTATGTATATAGCTAGGGAGAATAACTTGGTAAACTTTCATACGTACCGGCCACTTATGGAAGAACCTCAAAGGCTACCCCTGTATTCCTGACTCGCACTTTTCCCCTTTAATCTTCTAATACCTATAGGCCCTATGATATCAAAAACATTCTGCAAGTTATTGTCAAACTCTTATAAAAATTTGTATGCATATTTTACTTAGCTTACCATTCTAAGAGAGAAATGAATGGTGCATAAGTTGTTGGTTCATAGTCTGCGGAGTCTAGGACATGCACACGTCCATGCTTGGGATTAATCATTAAGCAAATCCAGTGGTCCCTGAGAGAATGAACTTTGTGATCAAAGTGCGCATTTTAACTATTAATACGATGCATGCAAACTGACACTTACCTAAAGTGATATGGTGCGAATATTAATTCGCTGTCTTGAAACTCTAGCATTGTCATGGCTAGGTAGAGGCCGTAACTAGCTATTTGTTTCTTTTCCCTTTTCTTTATTTCGTCCTCCTGCTCTTTTGGATCCAAACCTTTTAAGGAGTCATGATCTTCTCCGATCCTGAAAGTGTGCTCATCCTCACATATCCTCATTGGGCTCATATACGCGACCCTTTTATTCGCATTAGTGCTTGGATCTGGACCATACCGCATCTGTTGCTGTTCATATTGCATTCTGCAACGTGCACTTGTATGTTAGTATTAAAATTTAATGTAACTCACAAATTTAAAGCATTGTATGAGTGACACTTACAATGCAAACACAGTTATGAGCTGCACGTCGAGTCTTTGTAGGTTTATCATTAACCACATGTCCTCGAAGGTCACAATTGCTCTTGTATGATCACTATTAAATGCCTCTGCTGGTATATCTACACTGATCGTGTCAATGCCAACAGAAGATGCTCTCATATACCAGTCATGGAACATTTTTACACCAGCTGGGACCTTTTTAAGTTTATCCCAAGTGAGTAGAGGCCTACCCAACTCATATTTCTTAGGGACATATTTATAATCATCTTTAGTGGGTGGCCTAATATTTACAAAAGCTGGTTCAGACTTCTTCGTTGCCTTCTCGTGCTCAGTCAAGTCAACTAATTTTGTCGTGCGGCTCATTGCAATTCCTGACAAAAATAGGGCAGTACCAGCAGACTTCCTCTTCTTTGGCTCGAACGGAGAAATCAATTTGGGCACCGAAAATTTTAACTTTTTTGGTGGCGGTGGTGTCGTCTCGTCATCTTTGGTTGGTTGTGGTGGTGTCTCGGCATTTTTGGGTGGTGGTGGTGTCGAAGATTCTGGTGGTGCTGGCGAAGGTTGTGGTTTAGGTGATGGTGGTGGGGATGGTGGGTGAGGCATTATAGGTGAGGATGGTGGAGCGAAGATCGGAGAGGGTGGTGGACTCGGAAGAGATATGGTACCACCGACATCTGGAAGGGACGACTCCTGAGTCAGTGGTACTTCTTGGGATGAAGGTTGTGGTAGCTCAGACAACAGGACGTCTCGTCGAGGCCAAAGAATGAAATTCTTGATAGCTTGTCCCAGCTTCTCAATACCCTCAGGACCAGGAATGTCTAGCATGTCATCCTCATATCCTTGGACAACTGTCAGCACTTCCACCCTACAGTAGTCCTCTGGAATTTCGCTACCATGAAACTGGCGCCCCGGGATTGCAAGTCCTGTGGCTACTTCCCTTGTACGATTATTGTTAAGACCGTACCTTATGACTAGAGAGCAACGAACAGGACTTTCAATCTCGTTAACTGGATAGCGGTCCTTGTTTCCAGTAGACGTGACACTACTTGGGACAACTGGAGCCTGTTGTGATGTTGTCGGGGTGACCACTAGCTGCATCTGGTGAGGCTAGCCACTTAATTGGCTAGACATTGCAGACGCCAGTCGCTGCATCAACTCAGGAGCAGGATCGGAGAGCATTTTATTCATCACCTGTTTGACTTCTTTCTTAGCCTCCTCCTTAAATAAATTAGACAATTCTTCCTTATAGCGATCGCGTTTTCTATACATTCCTTCCCACTCTGGTCCGAATCCTTCTTTCCATCCTTCCTTGGATGAGATACCTCGTACACGACCAGGATGCTCTGGGTTACCCAGAGTAACAGTAAGAACATCCTTCTCCCTTTGTGGCTTAAATTCGCCTGCTTGCTGCTTAGCTGCCACCTTGAAAATATTCTTCGCAGCCTCTTCGACCATTGGGTCAGCAAATGACAAGCTAGAATTGGCTTTCTTTGCCGGTACCCGAGCACGAACCCACCGCGAGCCCCTGCGACCATGTTGGTCAGGGAGCGCCGGCAAACCCTGAGCCCTCTGCGCTTCATCCTCTTGCTCCCATTGGGCAAGCTTACGCTGGTAACCACCTGTGCCTAGGTGGTGGTGGTACTTGTTCCTTTTTGCGAGTTCAGATTTGGATTCGCTCAAAGCTTTGAAGTGATCAGAACTCCTCTGCTCTAGAAATACTGCCCACTGACCAGCCGTGATTTTATACCTCTTTGTCGGGTCCAACCCTTTCTTTGCCCACTTTGAATTCAACTCAGACTTGTAATTTCTAAACATGATCGCCCATTGCTTCAATGTGTGCTCTTTTACGAGGTCTTCTGAACCGTGAGGTAAAACAAACCTCGTAAGCAGCCTGTTCCACATTCTTGTGATCTCATTTTTGTCCACATTTTTCCACTCTCTGACTGTGATGTCAAGATGGTCCCTAACTAAGAAACCGAGTGTGTTACGCCACTTAGGTAACGTCTCCTCTGGAGCTAAGGGCTGTCCTGTCGCACTGACATCTGTAACTCTATAGGATACTTTTGGGAACTGATTCAATCCTCTTTCACCTCGTTTCCTTTTGTTCCCAGTCTCAGTGGTCGTCTCCGTCATCGGCTCAGGTGCACTTTCATGTGCAACTTCTTCTTGGGATAGGATTTCCTCCATTTCTTTCAATTGAAATAGCACCTCCTATTCATATAAAGACATGTATTATTCTTCACATATACCGAGACGCATAAAAGTATAGAAATATATAATTATGAATGAGTAAGTCACCTCTTCTATCTCTGGGTTGTAATCGGGGTCACGTGCGTACTCTCGACGAGCGTTCCTCTCTATGCGAGGATCAGGAATGTCGCTTACCGAGGTCTCGTACGAAGGAGTTGACTCACGTGACCCTTCTGCCTGCTCCGTGTTGTGGGACCCTTGTTCCTTCTCTGCGTGCTCGGGCCTTTTTTCTTGCTCCATGTGGTTGGACCCTTTTTCTTGCATGGTGGGGCTAGACCCTGGTGCCTTCTCGGTGCAGTCTGACCCTTTTTCTTGCACCGTGGGGCCGGACCCTGGTGCCTTCTCGGTGTGGTCTGACCCTTTTTCTTGCACCGTGGGGCCGGACCTTGGTGCTTGCACCATAGGGCCGGACCCTTGTGCCTGCTCCGTGTTTTCACTTGGAGAAGTCGTCATTGCAAGATTCTAAAGCATATATGTTATCAGAAATGTTATATAGTATAGTATGAACACTGAAGATAAAACTCTAAGTCAACCGTTGACTTATAAATAGTTGACTTATAAATAATTGCATCAATCCATCCCAAATTGTAAGTCATTTGACTATATTTGCACAAATTTTTTTAATAAGATGAGTGGTCAAATTTGGGGTAAAAAAAGTCAAATGACTTACAATTTGGGATGGAGGGAGTACATCTTTTCTAGAAAGCTTACTAAATTGTGAACAACTTTGTTCTAGATAGTACTTTAAAATACTATAACTACACATTGTGCTTAACCAACAATATAAACATGCAAATCTACTAAGAATAAGACAGGACATTTGTTATTTTTATATCTCTTAATCTATTATTCCTAAATTCATGAAACAATTACTAGACCTCCAATATCATATGAAAAGGATAACACAATAATTTCATATTTATTTGAGCACTACTACTACTACAGTTATGAAAAAGATAAATACAACAAGCAATTAAAACCTAACTGCCTAAATCTATTTTTACAGCTAAATTTCATACAAAAACATGTAATATTATAGATCTATTGCATAGAGAATTTCATAAAGATTTCAAAAAGTCTATATTTGCTATTTTACGATTTTTCTAGCATTTATTATGATTTTCCAAAATGGAGCCAATTTCCTTCAAAAACAAATCATCTGGTCACTGACGTGTGGGCCCCACACGTCAGGATCTTCTTCAACCTCGCGCAGGGCAGGGTTCTGTGCCCGTGCTGCGTAGGGGAGGGTGGGGGACCTTCTCGGTGGTGCGCAGGGGAGGGGAGTGGGTGGGGGACGGGGAGGTGGGGGTGGGCGGCGGCGGCGACGACGACGACGACGGGGAGGCCGTGGGGCAGCGGTGGGGCAGAGGCGGGGCGGCGGCGGCGGCTGCAGCGCGGCCATGACCGGATAAGAGAGGCGCGGTCGGCACAGAGACTAGAGAAGAGAGGAGGGCGGGCATACCAGGTGGGCGTGGATGAACGGTGGCGGAGATCGCAGGCGGAGCGGCGACGAGCTCGGCGACGGCGGTGGTGAAACTCCGCAGCCTGACGGCGTAGGTTTGAAACTTTGTGGCGTCTTGGACTTGGAAAATTTCAGGGGCTGGACGCGGCCCTTTATATGTGCGGCATTTC